>NC_068367.1:5364907-5642407 GCF_020536995.1 Dreissena polymorpha | reverse complement strand
TATATATTTTTTTTTTCAATCTTATAAGATCATTGTGAATGTATAACAAAACACACAAGTCCAGTATGCTTTCTTCCGACTTTATACAACTCATCATTTTTCATAACTATTCTTCTGTTTTTCTTTTCTTTTCTCTTTAAAAAAAATATATATATTAGCATATCTTGTATAACATGTCTGAATTTATTGCTTTGTACAATCACTATAATATGTTATATGATCATATACATGTATACATTGTATGTATTATATTGAATAAAAAAAAAATTAATACAAAACACACTAATTGTTATGGAGGTTAATTACTGTTACAAACAGACTCAACCAACTCCCATAAAATTTTATAAATATTTGCTTTTTTCGCGTATAACTGCAGAGTTTTCATCTCCTGCGAAGATCATGAATTTAGGAGTGACAATTGTTAGTCTACAATAATTAGTAAAGACATGACATGGCATACTTTTAAAATTGTTTACCAACTGATCCTAATATAAAGGTTTAACAAGCGAAACTGAAATTGTTATCAATATGTTTAATAGCAGAGATGATGTGATATAAGAACACTTGTATGACAACTCCAGAAAAAATTAACAATGGTTTTTATTTCTGTTTCACATAAAGTACATTTATCTGTGTCACCTATTTTCATTTTGCAACAAATGTTTTTTGCTAGCATATTGAGAGTCAGTCTTACTTGGAACCATTGATTGTATGAATGTGGTTTAAATACCCATGCATGTAGACCATTCCGAGCTCTGAATAGTGAAAATGCTATTCCATTTTGCTTGACCTGTTGATATTTCATTGATGTGTGTTAATTTGTTTATTGGTGATAAGTTGGTTCCTTTTTCCTAGTCCCTTATTCCTTTTTCGAATAAGGAATAAGGAACTGTTCCTTAATCCTTATTCACGCGTCACATATTTGTTATTGGGTTTAAAAGAACAATAATGCAAACATTTTTGAAGTAAATCAAAACAAAATAACTCGAATACATTTACTTTATGTATTACGTTACATATTCATGTTGTTTTTTTACGCGCCTGTATAGGATTTCTTGTTTAAACCGAACCGATATTTTCTAATTCGAATACTTACTTCACATCAACAAAACCTAAAGCATACACTATCATTTTACATTTATGTGATAAAATCAATCTTGTACATTTAAACATGTTTGTTTTTATTTATAATCCACTTCCTTATTAGAAGCTGAATAAGGAACCAGTTTCTTATTCCCTATTCAAGCCGAATAAGGAACTGGCATTTTCTTACTTAAACATCAATGAAATTGATCCAATATTAACCACATATACATGAACATATTATTTATATATTGGTTTCTTATGTAAAATTCTAATTGCAATACATTTCTACTAAGTTTTAAGTGGTGATTATCCAGTTCCTTATTCAGTGTGAATAAGGAATAAGGAACTGGTTCCTTATTCCTTATTCAAAGCGAATAAGGAACTGGAATTTTCTATATATAATTTCTATTGAAATTCGAAATGAACCAACGAGACGAATAACTCAACGAAAATTATTGTAAATGTATGTCGGGTGCAACAAATATTAATTGCAGTACATTTCTACTTTGTTTCATTTAATAATAACACAGTTCCTTAATCGGTTTGAATAAGGAACTGTTTCCTTATTCCTTATTCAAATCGAATAAGGAACTTGAATTTTCATACAAAACAAAATATTAAAATGAACCAAAAATCGACATTTTATATTATTTGGTTAATTTAAATTTATGTTTGAGAAAGAAAGGAACTACCATTTCCTAATTATCCTCTTCATAATACTTGTTTTCAGCGTGTATAGTTACACAGAATATAACAAGAAATGTGACAGAATACGTCCATATAACAAAATATTGCTTTAATAGCCCACACTACATATTAAATATAACATATCCGAAAGTGATTTTCCGAAATACAGGCTTCCGAATAAGGAACTAACTATACGCCAATTCCTTATTCAGAGGCCATAATTTCGGATATTTAAATTCGGATAATTCTAGAAAAGCACAGCTATATATTCGTCAGTATTGGCTATTTTTAATGTAAGATTTTTTTGTAAATTTACATGTCTGATACAGTTCTTGAAGTTTTTTTCTGACCCTAACTTCTAGAGAAGACTTTCCGATAGTTGATTACCAGTCATGATTTAGCTATCCCATTCCGTTCTTTTAACTAAACAGTAACAAGGGGATATGATTAAGGATGCAAAATGATGTCAATGCGTCAACCAGTTCCTTATTCTGTTTTCAATACGAATAAGGAGCTATGTTAGAGATGTACTGTTCATGAATTTAATATCGTTTTTTCTAATACGATTTTAGGTGCTACCTAATTTACGGGCAAAAGCTTTTAAAGTTTTTTTGATAGCCATGTATTTTTTTTATAAATATATGGACATGATTGTGTTCAAAATATTATAATTGTTGCAATAATTAAGTAATACATCCAAAAAAATCAATCTTAAAACGAGTTACATGTTCCAAGCTTAAAGATCAAGCATCTAATAGTTTTTTTGTTTTCTAGCCACAGACATTTATAGCTGGTTCGGTGTCTGTGGTATAGTGGATGTGGTGTCTGCTAACTGGCTTAGTCACTGGGAGGTCTCTGTATTGATCCCTTAAGTGGGAGCATTCTTTAGATTACCCTAAAGACATACTATGGCATACCATTTGGGTTGAAAGTTAAGAAGACCTACAAGGTAAAAAGAGAAATGTACGTCGCAGTACAATAATTGTACGTCGACATAAATATAAAATACACTTCGAAGTATATATTTGTACGTCTAAGTACAATTTGTACTTCGACATACATGTTTGTACTTCGACGTACACATTTTCTGAACAGCCACTCAAAACACTTGAGCCGCTTTTCCTTCAGATTAATGTGTAATAAATGTTTAAAATCTCTTTTTTAATTGAGGACAAAATGAATAAAAATATCAGAATGGCAAAAATAACAACACAAAGAAGTTTCAAGTATTTAATACATTGAAATAGATTATATACAAATTTGAAGAAGATTCAATTGTTACCTTTTTAAAATTAAAATTATTCAGCATATTGTGAGTATTTATTGATCATGCGGGGCGGAGTATCACGACCGTCCAGCGCATTACTGTGTAGGAAATTCCCAACGGTAACCAAACAGTTACCAAGCATTAACGGGATAAATAATGTATAATAACCTCCCCGTTGGTCGTATTTTGTGATAACCATAACTTGCATAAGTCAGAGGTTAATTCCGCCACGCCAGGTCAATAAATACGCACAATATCTATGAGTTAGCGGTCGATAGTCGCATAATTTGGTATAAATTATAATAATAATAATGTTTAATAAATACGCACAATATCTATGAGTAAGCGGTCGATAGTCGCATAATTCGGTATAAATAATAATAATGATATTGTTCAATGTCAAATATCTCTAAAAGCAACAGATGTAAGGTGTCTTCTGATATGCTAACACTCAATGGTCGGTGAAAATTGTACGTCGAAGTACATTTCTCGTTCTACCTAGTAGGTCTTGTAGACTTTCGACGTCATGGTACGTCATATAGACACTAAGTACTGGTCCTACCCAGGAAACAGTTTGTTTCATCAAATGTCTCAATTCAACATGACAGCTTGCTAAAGCAGTTGCATTTAGCATACGGTACACTGATTTAACATAATCAAAATCATGTGATGTGTCAAATCAATTTTGATTGACAAATTTGACAGGATTTTTTTAATCCAATAAGTTTTAGACTGTCAAATAACACACACTACGTATTGAAAGCCATACCTGGAGCTTTCGTCTGTATATAACTGACTTCATCAGAAGAATGATTTCTACTGTTGGGAAACGTTAACACCACTAATTGTCTTCTTATTTATTATCAATGTATAATTATGTGTAACAGCATAACAACATACTTGTTTCGCAATTAAAATATTTAATAAATATAGGATCTGGCACGAGTTGTCATATCATACCATATTTTATTAAACGAGTTCAGGAATTTTGTTAGTAAGCGAGCCTTTGGCGAGCTTACTAACGAATTTCCTGGATGAAAAATATGGTATGATTTTACAAGGAGTGTCAGATCTTTTTTATCACATGCTTTTAAATGAGCAAATCTATTAAATATTTACGCAAACATAATGATAAATCCCGAAAGTTGTTTACATTTCGTGACGTCATTTGACGTTGCAACGTCATTTCAGCAAAATAACAAAATGCGATTGGTCAATAAACGAAAACTAAGCCAATGAAAACGCTTAAAAATGTTGTATTATACATGTGTAATAAAAAAATATGTAATGGTTGTATTACATGGGAAACAGGGTATAGCATGTGATAAATACAGGTATCTTGCAGGTTTCTAATTTTCTTTCGCAAACTATTGTTGAAAAGTTTAAATTTTGTCGCCACTAAAAAACTAGCCATTGTGTAGCAATTCTAAAATCACAGTCTAAACTGCAAATACTTAGCTCTATAGTTACAATTTGAATGCAAATATTAGAATGCATCATTTTTTTATTTAAACATTCAAATAACACATAAAACAGTACATATAAAAATTGGTATGTGGTATTGTGTGGAGATACAAAACACTTCACATCATTCATTTGCACATAAAATAATAGGTACAAAATAAGTAATACTAAAACACTGTCATCAACCTACAGTACAAGAATATTTACGTACTAGTATATGAAATTACAAAGTAGTGTTATTGTATTACCTTTTACAAAATTAACATTGCTGGTTTTGTACTAGCCATAAAACATTTATCATGGATTAACAAGTAACAACCAATTTATTAATTAAACAATAGAACGGAAATCATATTAATTGCATTATGCATTTACTAAACAAGCTATTTGCTACTGTTTAGAATTACACTATCTTACTAAAAATGATCACAGGTACTTAGTGCTTTTACATACTTGTGGTAATTTTTGTATTACTAGTTTGACATTTATTGGCAGACACTTGTCGATATACAGACAAAATTTGCATGGGAACTTTCATATTTTTTCAGCATAATTGCCTTCAAATTGTTAATTTAACAACCCTTTGACATTGTTTGCACATCTGATCTTATTATACCATAGCTGATTTTTGTTTATAGAAAGACATATATAGACTTTTCAAAGTTCTATAAAAGTTCACACATGTTCCATCCAAGTAAACCAACAGAACCAATAAAGATCACCACATATAATAACTGTGTGTATAGCTTGGAAATTTTGATAGTTCAGGAATCCCTCCTTTGTTGATTTCTGTAAACCAAAACGGTCAGTTTTGCTGGATAGAATGGCTTGTATGATGCCCAGCTCTTGCCTTTGCAGAACAGCTTCTAAAAACAGAAAACCAACAAATATCTTAAAATTTGATCAATAATGCAGACCATTTATAAATGTCTTGTTTTTTGTTGATTTCGAATCTGGAAGTTTTTTTTACGTTAGATTGTGGTACGAAAACCAACGGTATCGGATTTTGTGGCTTTAGGCCTAAACTAATCATAGTGATATGTAACCTTTAGGGATATCGGTAAAGTGCGAGCAGACGAGGTGTAAATACGTTAAAAATTAAAGCTAAAAGACTAAAAAGTTAGATCGGAATATCTTTAAATTTTGTGAATAAATGTGTTTCTGGTGGATAACAACGACAACTTACCAGAATATTGCTCATGATCACACGTAAAACTTCTTTCTGAGAGCGAATGGAAAATGCGTCACAAATTCTGACAAATAAACAGTAGGGTGTCGTTATAGAAATACCGCGAGAATATTGGAAGAATAGAGATGCCAACTATAATGTTTAAAACAAATAATTTTTTAACAAGCGTTTGTGATTTGTCAGGATAATAATAACAAAAAGATATCGAAAAGATCAAAGCAAATAAATTTGACAGAAAATTGAGATTCGGCAATATATTATAGACGGGTTATGTTCACCTAAATTGTGTTTGGTAAATACTGTCACTATATGTAGTGAACCAGTCTTCGGCTGAAGATGAGTATTCAGGGGAGATAATTGAGTAATGACTTAATTCTGGAACGGTTGCGAAGAAAAACAAATAATGCGAGAATATTTAGTGCAATTCGCTTCACAAATATGATGTCATTGAAATAATTTTTCCTGAAGTATGTATTTACATGTGATATAGCATATGTCAAAGTGTTTTTGATTTGTTCAAGGTCATAAATAGCATCATGAAAATATATGTCGCGTGGCATTTTTTTTAGACTCATCCCTATATGGTATTCTTATGTACTTTTATGGTCTAAATTTCCAAATGTATGAACGATCAACGTCCGCTTCGCGGGCATTTGCCCGTATTATACATTACGCAGCGTAAAATTTGGATACGTTCGAATGTTTGTATGTTCCTAATTTAACGGAATTTAAAATCAATTTACAAATACAAGATAAATTTTACACATTCTTATATCTGTATATATGTGCTATTTATTTAATATATAACAATATACAATTTTTCTAAACAATTTTGAAAAGATTTGTTGTCATGATGCGTTCAAATTTCTATCTATAACTTTATAAATTGTTAAGTCCCCAATCTGATTGCCATCGTTAAAATAAATCAAAGTTTTCTTTTTTCCGTGGCCCGTGATCATTCGTACAGCTGTACTTCTGGTTGGAATTCTTTACAGATATTAAACTTATATTAATTTTGATTAATTTTGAAAATGAGTTGCGTCTTAAATAAGTCAATAGCGAACAACTCAAGTGCCTTCAGCGCTTTGATTGTTTTATGTATCAGATAAATGTGGTCATATTTGTTAACTATTTAAAGATTTGATTAATGGAACGCTCAATCGACCGGGGGGGGGGTATTCTCTCTGGACAGGCGTAAATCAACTGACCGGATGTGTGTGCACAGTTCTTATGCTAGAATCTAAAATGATTTAATGCAACATTTTCTGAAAATTGTGAGAAAGTCAAATTATTTTTTAATAGATCAAAAATGGAAGTGTTGTGTTTAAAGTCAGTTTTAATTTGAAATGTATGTTGCAATTTAATGCAGAGAACCAATAACATATATGGAATAATTCAGTGTTCGAAACTGACTATTCTGAGTAAGAAGTTCTTTGGACTTCCTCGTTCTGAAATTTTGGAGTCCGATCATACTTCAGGAAGTTCAAAAATTATGACACTTTATGTACCGTATTTTTCGGTTTATGACACATCTTAACCATGAATTGTTAAATCCTCTTTCTCGTTTGGTTTCAGATCGAAGTTCAACGGGACTGCTGTTCAATCTGTGTTGTCATTTGTTATCTCAGATTGCAAAATTATTTTACACATGCCAGTAATATCAAAGCTTATTATTGTACATGTAATTTAAAAACATATAATTTTATATGATGCATTTATATATGCTTGCTTGTTGAGCTTCGGGATTTGTTGTAACAGCCCATTGCTTTATACATGTTTCCTATAATAGTTAACATAATACAACAAAGCCAACTAACCGCCACATAGCCCCTGCAATTATTAATTGATTGAGACATAGGGTTATTTACGCACAACTGATTCACAGTCGTTCTCATCCTCAGTGCATTGGGACCGTTAAACGTGCATTGTGTAAAGCTAGTCTTACAACCGAAAATATCTTAGTAAAAAAACGAGCAAGATTGGGTTGATTTAGAGTTCGAGAGCTTCTCTTATTGCTACTCGCAAGCACTGCGACAAGGAACCAAAATACATAAATTTCGGATTGTTTTGTTTTGTCAACGTGTTTGAGCAGAATGATAATTGGCTTTTTATCGGATATTAAAAGGTGCGGACATTCTGATCTCGCGTTACGGGATATTTCCATAATTCAAAGATTATTCCGTCGTTGTTAGTTTTGAACCCAGACACATGATTTGAGAAAACTTATAAGAAGAAAAGATGAAAATTATTTGAAGTTACACTCCAAATAGCAAACCCGTGACCCTTGCGGTTTTAAAGACAATTATTTTTGAAGTTATCGATATTTACTAAACAAGTCTTTATAAATAAGTTGAGTCCCTGGATGTGACAAGTTTTGAGCCCAGAGGGCATGATTTGAACACCTGTAGCAGTGGACTATAATAAGACGTTACATGCAAAATATCAAGCCTCTGGGCTCTGCTGCTTTAGAAACGATTTTCAAAGTGTTCACTAATACATATAATTAAACAAGTAACACATAGGGCTGGGTCAATTTTAACCCAAGAGGGATGATTTTAACAAAGTTGTTACAGGACCAGAATATGATGTTAAACAAAAATTAAATCCCTGCCCTAACGTTTTGAGAGAAAACTTTTTTTTTAATATGTAAGTCTTAAAAAATGACTTCATTATTTGACGTGGCCAGTTTTTACCCGATGGACGATATTTTAAAAAACTTGGTAGAGGACCACAATTAAATGATACCTGCTAATAACCAAAATTCTTGGCCTTGCGGTTTCAGAGAAGACGTTTTTAAGTGTTTGTTCCATTATTATAAAGCAAGTAACCCTCAGAGAGGGGCAAATTTTCACTACAGTGTATTATTAAAACACATTTAAACATTTCGGACGAACCGAACGATTAACAAGAGTGACTTCTATATAATCCCTCCCTAAGCTACTTTCACCTTAAGTCGTATTTTGGAACGGATATAATCAATTTCGTATTCAGTAGAAATATCATGAGTACAATTGTTCTGATTGTTTCATGATGATTTGACAGAACATTTGTCTTCTAGATTGTTCAAAGTTTCACCCGCATAAGGAATACGTCTAAGCCCAATGCATATTTTTCAGTAGACCTGAACCCGTTTCAAACTCGGCAGATACAACATTTAAAAAGCGTTCGTAGCAAGTTTCCTGAGGATTTGGTAAACATGTTACTTCTGGAGTGTTAAGCAATTTTTCATTTAATTTGACATGGTAACCAAGTTTATGAATGCAGTATTGTAATTTACCCAATTGTCATTAAGACCAATCTTCTTACAAATGTTCTTATAAATTGGAAATAAATATAATATCTTGTGTTAACAATGTATATTTTGATAGCGGACCATGTAAGAACGATGATTACAAATGTGCAAAATGTTATCTCAAAAGCTCGCTGTAAGTAAGTTGTGCTCATTAGATCTAAAAAAGACTCGTAATATATGACAGAGCACTGTAAACAGTGTTTTTATTTATAAAAAAATGTGAACAGACTGGGGTCCTTTGCGTTCCAAGTCGTTTCACTAAAACTGGTAAATGGAATTTCATTTTTTTGCTTACATAAACTATACAATTGACAATAAAAGTTTTTTCATCATTATAATACAATTATAAATATAAACAATGCATCTTCTCAAAACAAACGTGTAGACCAGACAGTGGTTTTCATCGGATTAAAGAAAAATACTATTCAAGTGCATAGTCACAATGATGTATAGTTCTGGTTTTGTATATGCTTCTGACATCACTTAGTTTTGATTGAACACTTCTCACTTTCAATAGACAAACTGTCTATAATCTTTCTTGTAAAGAGGAACTTGTACAGTTCTCAAGCAGTGGTTGAATTGTGCGGCTATGACATGGTACTAAAATTTACTTCTGCCGTATGTAGAGGGTTAATATTAAATTATTCCAATTTTAATGTGGCAATAAAAAATGCAAATTAAGGTTTGTGTAGACAGTGTTCGACAATGACTATTTCTGAGTAAGATATTTTTTAACAGATATTCTGATTTTACAAAACAAATGGATTTTTTATAATTCAAAGATGATTTTGAAGGAGTCCAACGGACATCTTTGACACAAAAACAAGGAGTCCGAGTCTCATTTCCTGGAGTCTCGGACCTACGGACTCCCGTTAGTGTCGAACACACACTGAATATGGATACATTTGGATTATTTTAGTGGAAGCAAGTTTTTGAAATGCATTTAAACAAGTTGTTTCTGTTTCTTTTGTATGTGTGTTTATTTTCAATCATAGTATTGGTAGTAAAACAAAATACTGTGAAACCATTATTATTCGTCCGACATTAATTTTCGCCTTTCCGTCCTTCGACCGATGGACGAATTCAAGATCCTAACGAACAATCATGTCCCATATTTGAAACAAAGTAATTCAGTCTTATTTGTTATAGGTAAGTTATAAGCCACTAGTATTTTTTGCAAATAAAGAAATAGTGAACAAAAACGAGTTATATTGCTTAATGCGTTCGACGGCATAAACGCTAAACCGTAGATCAATTTTTTGAACCTCCGAATACCCATATGCGGAAGCGCGCACCTTGTTTGTTGACTGGTATACTTATAATACAGATACACAGATGGTAATGATACAAAGAACATGAAACAGTCGACTATTCACACTCAAGTTAAATCCGGTTTTGACACAAAGGGTTGTTCATTATACAGTGTACTGACAACTGACATTTCTTGTAAAACGCGAATGCAATAAGGCTGTATCGAATGCGTCGACTTCGTTTAGGTATAATAGTGTTGATTAGCGCTAATTGTTAACAACTTATTACCCATTGTGTGTATAGTGTTTTTCAGGGGTGTTGCAGATTATACAGCCTACACGCGGCGAATCCGGATTAAAGACAATACTATTAAACGCAATTAAAATATGACGATGTGTGACCAACACCTGACTGAAATATATTCTGCGCAATATATTGGCAATTGGCTTCGTTGTTTAAAACACTCGTTAACGATTATTCAGTCCCACTTATCCGCTAATCATAACAAAGAAAGTGTCAATGACATAAAATAATAAGGGACAGTTACTATCACCTAAAATAACAGACTTGTTAATTGGTATATGCCAAATAAGGCCCACCTCCTGCAAGTGACTACCAAGTGTCACCTCTCTTTCCCCAGCACGATTTTATCGCAACCGCGTATTACATGTATTACAAACAAATCGGACGTTGTTTTTTTTTTCAAAACCAGAAATGGACGAATTTAAGAGCGGACGAAATAGTCATTTTTATGAAAAGGGCGAAATTTTGTGCCGACGAAAATAAATGGTTTCACAGTACTCGGGATAGCATGCGTGAAACGCCATCACGAGAGTCTCTTTCTTAATGTTAACAAACTCGTTGAGAATAAGTTCCCATCGATAACGTCCCCTATCACACTTTAATGAATAACTTTCTTAGTATTTTTATTGAACATAAAAAGAACAAGATATGTGTTTGTCAGAAACACTATGTCCCCTACTGCGCCGCTTTGAAGCTATATATTCGACCTTTGACCTTGAAGGATGACCTTGAGATTGACATTTCACCACTCAAAATGTGCAGCTCCATGAGATACACATGCATGCCAAATATGAAGTTGCTTTCTTCAATATTGCAAAAGTTATGGCAAAATGTTAAAGTTGGAGCAAACAAACACACAAACCAACCAACCATTAGACAGGGCAAAAACAATGGTGGTGGGGGACATAAAAAGGTTAATTTAAAATTGATTTGATTACAGTTTAATTACTCAATGGTTTAATATGCTTCAGAGAAACAGAATATTAACTTGCAAAGGAATAAAATCCTATGCTTTTGTGATCAATTATGTAAACGAGATTCATAAGTTATTCTTCTTTTCTTACTTCATTTTAGAACAACGAAGAACAAGCTTTCAGATTAGATCCCAGAATGAGTGGCACATTCTTCTCGAAGAAAACATTTTGCATCGTGACTGGGGCCAGCCAAGGCTATGGGGCCAGCCTGGCAGAGAAATTTGCTTCACTTTTACCGGCAAATTCAGCGCTGTTGCTTTTAGCTCGAAACGCAGAAAAGCTTAAAGGTGTAACAGAAAAGATACACTACCAAAGTCCAAATGTTCGTGTACATTTTCACAAATTTGACCAAAGTGTGTTGAAGGAATGTTCAACTGAAAATTTAAGAACTATAATAAATAAAAGTAACATCAGCCCATCAGATTTTGAGCAGTGTATTATCATTCACAATGCAGGCGTTATAGGCGATGTCACGAAGTTCACGTTGCAGATTAAAGATGCAGAGATACTTGATCATGCCATGAAGGTCAATGTGACAGGTGCCATTCTTGTGAATACTGCATTCATGGAATGCTGTGCTGGCACGGAGTCTATGGTCATCATTAATGTGTCGTCCCGAGCTGCTATCAAGCCGTTATCATCTTGGTCTATTTACTGTGCAGGTACTCTTGGTATTATTGATATATATTTTGATATCAAGAAAAATTACATTTAAACAGTAAAAGAGGAATTTTTTTTAATTTGATTTACTTTTAATTGGAATTTCATTCTTATAAGAGGATTTATTTTGGTCCACATTTTGGACTATCTCCTTTGTAAAAAAGGTTTAAATTTTAATTAAATATACGAAAACAAGTGTTAAATTAATATAAAATAAATAAATTTTACATTCATTATTTAAAGTTATTAAAAAATGTTAATAAATTCCACCATTGTAAGGAATTTAGCACTTCACCACTGGAAGGGCCCTGGACTATAGGAGTGTGAATATGCCCTGCATAAATTCCCAACAAATTAAAGTTTAACAGAGATTATTTAGCTCTCAATGACATGCATAACGAACAAAGAGTAGTCTGCATGATAATTGTACACTAAAATAGCTACTTTGATTTGGGGTGTGCTTATCAAATGTACTGTACTAAATTATTTAGTGAATGGTCATTTATAAACATTATGAGTGACCATTCACTTAATAATTTAGTACAGTATGATTTCATAAACAAGTCTTACGAATACTTTATTTTATCCAGTGTTTTTGTTTGACATTTTGGGAATGGGGCCGGGTCTCTTTGGATTAGGTAAAATAGGGGCGTCTTAACTAAAATTGAAAGTTGGGAAAGAAGTGTTGCTGTTGTTGTTTTGCTAATAAATGCTTCATACTAGAGAATAAGTGTTTTCAATATTACATTTACTAGGGTTCATTATAGACCTGGATGAGAACTAAATGTTGAAATCTACACACACAAAACACCTTCAATAGGAATTTTAAAGTAACATTGATTAAAAACATATACCTTTTTCAAATATGAATGAGCCGAAAAACAACTGCACAGCCTTACCTGGGATGACACTTTACTTGCATACATTAAGCCAATTTTTCCCAGAATGTGTTTTCCTTCTTAAGAAAGCGCCTTATATAGGCCCCTTCCCCCAAGAGATAGGAGTCTTCCCCGTAAGAGAATTTTGTTAAAATGATGTAATTTTCTCAAAATTCAACCAAATTTTGGGAAATGTCTTCCCCTGTTTTAGTTGTGTCGATATTTTTTCCAAAAAGGAAGGCCAGGCCTTTCCCAAAATCAAGAAAAAAACAACCTGAAGTCATATCATAATATTTGTGATTTTCAGGCAAGGCTGCCAGGTACATGTTCTTCCAAGTGGTTGCTACTGAGAAAGAAGCAGTTCGGGTCCTCAACTGGGGCCCGGGCCTACTGGACACTGACATGCAGGCCCGTTGTAGGGAGTGTGCCGATGACGCCATACGACATAACGCAATAGGTACGCAGAAGAGTTGAGCCTTGTTTGAAATATTTATACGCGCATTCTTCAAACATACCTGTTTTTGTGGTTGGTCGGACATTGTTATTTGATTCTATTATTAATAGTATCGTGAATCATCGCGCTCATGCTTAATAAATTCGTCTATATGGTGGAATATTTATAATTAAATTAATCAAACCTTGTACTTATTATGCAATTGTTGAAAACACACTACGACATACCCTAATCCACGGCCGTTAATCACGCGCGCCAATACAACTTCCGAGGTAGCGCTCAGGCCCGGATGTTTTGAAATGTCATGGTCAATTTTACAGGGTGGTTAAATTTTACATGTTTTTTTCAACATAGATCGCATTATTTTTAAAAATCGGGCAATGTAGTGCGATTCAGCGAAGATTGATTCGTCCAAAAATGTACCGACACGTACATTCTCAACCCATTTAAAAACGTGAGAACCTTTATAAGTTGTGGCATGGTGGAGTTTTAAGAAGCATTTCGATGAGTTTTTCCTGTGTGACGAGAAATGTCCACCCAATTAAATCGCTAACGGCATCAAGCGATTGTGTACACCATACATTAGATGCTGCTTGCACAAAAATATTGCTTTTTGCCGACGTAGTAGATTATTTTGCATTTTTCCAAAAGAGATGGAGCCAATGCTTAGTAGATGGTGCTAATGAAAGGAGGTGGCGCCAATGCAGGATGAATCAATTAACAATCGTAACACAATGACATTATCACCTGACGTAGATTTGATAGATAATGTTATTTGTAATATTAAATTTATTTTTCAACGTACATACCAATTCTTTACAAAACATAAACACAATCTATAATAAATAAGATGCAGTTTTTTTTAGATATACACAATGTATAAAGGATCAACTCAATTAAGAAGTCACCAACATGAATAAAACATATTGTACGATGTATACCAAAATGTGTAATACTCCATGAAACCAATAACTTAATGTTCAACATTATTAAAATAATGCCTCGACATCAATATGTGTATTCAGTATGATAATTCACGAAATAAGTATAAGATAACACTTATTCTTGAAACTATGATTTGTGGTTGTTAATCCAAATACTTAATTTACTAAAAGGCCAAGGTCAACGAATCTTAATTTGGCTCATTTATGTAGTTTTTCTCACTATCAACTCCAAAAAAATGAAGATAACTCGGTCTGTTTCCGTTAACATTTTAGTATAATACATGTTAAATGTCGCTATCGTACAAAGACGAACGTTTAAATCCATCAATACACAATTAGAAAACTGCTTTGGGTCACCGTGACCTTGACCTTTGACCTAGTGACCTGAAAATCAATATGGGTCATCTGCGAGTCATGATCAATGTACCTATGAAGTTTCATGACCCTTGGTATAAGCGCTCTTGAGTTATCATCCGGAAATCATCTGTTGGACGGACGGACCGACATGAGCAAAACAATATACCCCTCTTCGAAAGAGGGGGGGGGGGCATAATGAGAAAACTGCCCCACTCCCAGCAGCCATGTTATTCAACTGACCGGAACCATTTTTTAACTCGACTCTCGTATCAAGGAAACAAATGTTCTGAGCAATTTTCATGAAAATTGGGCCAAAAAGGTGACTTCTACTGTGTTCACATGGTTTCAGTATACACATATAGAGAAAAATGCCCCGCCCACTGGCGGCCATGTTTTTTCACCGATCCCGACCATTTTCAAACTCGTCCGAGCTATCAATAAAACCAAAGTTTTGACTAACTTTCATGATGATTGGGCAAAAATTGTGACTTCTAGAGTGTTTACAAGGGTTCTCTATAGCCAAAAAGGGAAAACTGCCACTATATACATATAGAGAAAAATGCCCCGCCCACTGGCGGCCATGTTTTTCCACCGATCTCGACCATTTTCGAACTCGTCCGAGACATCAATTGAACCAATGTTTTGACCAACTTTCAGGATGATTGGGCAAAAAATGTGACTTCTAGAGTGTTTACAAGGTTTCTCTATAGCTAAATAAAAAAACTGCCCCGCCCACTGGCGGCCATGTTTTTCAACGGATCGGAACCACGTTTTAACTCAACCAAGAGATCATTAAGACAAACATTTTGACAAAGTTACATGAAGATTGGGCATAAAATGTGACTTCTACAGTGTTTTCAAGGTTGTTTTTTTACCTAGTGACCTAGTTTTTGACCCGGCCCCGGCACAACCCAGTTTCGAACTCGGCCGAGATTTCATTGGGACAAAGCTTCTGACCAAGTTTCATGAAGATGGAACAAGAAATGTGGCCTCTAGAGTGTTTACGAGCAAATGTTAACGGACGGACGGACGGACATACGACAGACAAAGACCGGTCACAAAAGCTCACCTGAGCAATCAGGTGAGCTAAAAAGATTTAATCTGTTACTCACAGACAGGTCAGTAAATTTATGTAAATATTTATTCATGTTTGAAAATAGCTTTTAATGCTTGTCCTGAAAGCGTAGTTTGTGCTTCCGAAAAGGAACCTCTAGGTGTAAAAACGATACCGAGAAAATTAAACTTATTTTCAAAAGCAACCCGTTGACCGTTATAGTACAAATGTGTAGAGGTTTGTCGCCCACCTTTTCTGAAAATCATGAGTTTTGTTTGTTCAGTGTTAACAATAAGTTTCCAGCGCTGACAATAATCTTGAAGTAAATCTAATCCTTTTTGTAATTTTTCTGCTGTGTTACCGAAAATAATCATATCATCAGCATAAAGTAAAAGGAACATTTTAAAAGTATTAACATGAATACCTTCTATTCCTTTAATGTAAAATTCTGACTCTAAGTCATTTAAATACATTGAAACTAAAAATGGGGACAAACATTCACCTTGTCTCACTCCAAGCATGCATTCGTAACTATCACTTATTTCGTTACAATGCATGACTTTTGGACTTAATCGCATTATACATCGACCTCATGATATCAAGAATAGGACCACGAATACTTAACTTTATCAGTTTATACCATAAATGATCCCTTACGACGTAGTCAAATGCCTTAGTAAAATCTATAAAGGCACAATACAACTGTTTACCATGATTTAAAATGTTAGATATTAGTCCATGTAAAACAAAAATATTATCAACTGTGCTCATTTGGGACCTGAATCCCGCCTGTGCTTCTATATATACATGGTAATTTTCTGCCCAAACAGATAATCTATTATTTAATATTTTGGTAAATAATTTTCCTGGTGTGCTGAAAAGTGTAATTCCTCGATAATCATTGGCATCGTTGAGTGTGAAACTGCTCTATCGCTCAAGCCTTATCATTAGAGATAACATTGTTACATGCTGAACAAGCAGTTAACATCGTTGATAAATGAACTATAGTATCCCTTTTCATACCCTAAACTTCCCAAAAATAGAAAGTCGATTGAATAACATATTAATGGTAAATTGAAAACTGTAGATTGCACGTTTTCTACTGCGAAAAGTTTCAGGCGAACCGGTGGGAAATTTTATATTTAGATTGGTTTGTCGCTTACAAAGGTCAACTCAGATGAAAAGCTGGGTTAGACCGCTTCGCCGAAAAAAAGCGAACGGAATTTAAAGTTACAATTGGCTAAATAACATTTTGAGATTGAGAAATAGTTTTTAAACTACTAGTAAATGATACCACATTTCTTTCACTCTATTTGGATCCAAGTATATGATGGCTGGCTATGTAACGTAATTCTAATGACAATTCAATTTATTAAAGTTAAATTTCTTTATTAGTGATATTACCAATTTAAACACAAAGTCACCAATAATATAATTCTACAAAAAATTCAAAATATAACCAAAGTAAGAAATGCAAAACAGTCTTAAATCCTAAATGGGAGTCTGTACACAATTTTTTGACATACCTCTTTGAAGAACTTGACATGTCCAAATTGCTCTCTACTCCTAGATGTCATTTTGGATTATCACCTCTTCATTTCGTACATACTTAGTAATAGTTTTTATGTACTCGTGTGTCGCGTTTTTCTATATGTTTTCGTTAATGATGCCTTTGCAGTCCACACAGGCTAATCAGGAACAATTCTTTCTGTCAAACTGGATTTTCGCTAAGAAATGACTTCCCTTAAAAGAAAATAACCATCAACACAGAAAGTGTTGTGCCTGATTAGCCTGTGCAGACTTGGATGACACTTTACAAACATGAGTTAAGCCCAGTTTTCCCAGAAGACGACTCAAATATCTTCTTCCTCTCACTTCCCTTCCCCTTCTTTACAGATGCATACGAGCAAGGCAAGCTGCTGAGTTGTGAGGAATCTGCAGACAAACTGGTCATTGTACTAGACAGGAATGACTACAAATCTGGCTCGCACATTGATGTGTATGATGTTTAGACGGAAATGACTACACATCTGGCTGGCACATTGATGTGTACGATGTTTAGACAAGAATAACTGCAAATCTGGCTTGCACATTAATGTGTATGATGTCTAGACAGGAATGACTACAAATCTGGCTCGCACATTGATGTGTACGAGGCTTCAATGCTGTCTGAACTCTAATAGGCCTATTTTAATCCTTTCTTTATTTTACCCCCCCCCCCCTCCCTATTCCTGTGTATAAAATCCCTTAGTATTGGTAAGAATTATTATAGTCATATTTCTAGTTCATTCTTGAAAAGTATATTAATATTATATATCCATTCTTACATGCCATAATTGTATATTGGTGTATTTGACAACCTAGTCAATTTTCTATCCAGCCTTAAGCTCGTGTACATAATGTTGAATCATTCAATTTTACACACACTTGGTTCATTTTGAGAGAATCTTCAATTACAAATTGAAAAAAAAAAATTACATATCTACCCTGCCCTATTTTGCATGGTTCTAAACAGGGAAACATTTATATTTTTACTTGTTTGCCTTACATGAATTAAATCTTTGTTTGTATAATGTATTTATT
This sequence comes from Dreissena polymorpha, assembly GCF_020536995.1. Classification (NCBI taxonomy): domain Eukaryota; kingdom Metazoa; phylum Mollusca; class Bivalvia; order Myida; family Dreissenidae; genus Dreissena; species Dreissena polymorpha. The sequence goes on along the minus strand of NC_068367.1, from coordinate 5,623,964 downwards.
GTCAGTTTTTTTTATGCTGAGATACTTAAAAGTTCAATGAATGATAATTAATAACCAGTTACTTCATCAAATTAAGATTGAAAATAACAAATAATTATAGATGGCCTAATTCTAAACATATTTAAAATTATTTACCTTGCAAAACAACTAGGATATTTGTAATATGGATCATGTCAATGCAGGCTGTTGCCAGCGATGCTCATTTCAGTTTGATTTTTATTCCCCCGGTAGTGTGGCATATAGCATGTGAACTGTCTGTCAGTCCGTCCGAAAACTTTAACATTGGACATAACTTGTGCAATAGTGAAGATAGCAACTAGATTTTTGGCATGCATGTGTATCGCATGGAGTTGCACATTTTGAGTGGTAAAAGGTCAAGGTCATCCTTCAAGGTCAAATGTCAAAAAACAAATCCAAGGGAAGTAACAAGCTTTAAAGGGAGATAATTTATATTTAACATTTGGCAGATACAGATCATTTTTACAAGGAAAGTAATATTTTTTAAACAATTTTTCAAAAACGAAAATAAATCAATCAAAGCGGTGCAGTAGGGGGCAATTTGTTTCTGACAAACACATCTCTTGTTTATTGTGTTTTACTAGTCTTTGTTGATTTAATATACTTGTAAACTTTGAATGTATCATTGAACTAATAATTTAGTTAATATGTTTCATTGTTAATATACATGGTTGTTTATTACGGTAGCCTTCATAAATGTTGGATATTGTTTTTTGTGTAGAAAAATAAAATGTTGGATATTGGTTTTGTGTAAAAAATTAAAATCTTATACCCAATTTTTAATTACCACTCATCAAACCTTGACACTGTGACCTGGTTTCGGACAATCGTGAACAAGATTTATACTCGGCCTAAATATTCTCAAGATAAACGATCTGACAAAGTTTGATTAAATTTGAGTTATATAGTTGTTACAAGATTTTAAGTGCTGTGTTGAGCTTATAAAATATTGAACCATATAAAATTAAACTTAAATTCCTGTGATTTACATTTCCCAGTCTAACATTATTCTATTATTCTCTGTACAACAGTTATCCAGCGTTTGATGTTTTCCGCATGGTGTCAGACTAAAGTGAAATCAGCATGTTTTTCACACCTTACCTACAAAAAGCTTTAAATATGTCCATTTGATGATAAAACTCTTTTATGGAAATAAGCTGCTAATAAGCTATTTATGTAATGATTATGTAGACTGAATTTGTTAAAGATTTGTGAAATGCATTTCTTTCTATTTTGAATAGTATGCATTATTATAAAAGTATTGATAATCCATGTTTTATTTTCAGGTAAACCTTATTAGACTATTTAACATAACAAATAATATCATAATTATCATTGTGTTTTCATGTTAAAAAATAAACAACAAAAGAACCATTTAATAAAATTTCACTTAAAACAACCATATACCAAAAATGTGATGCTCTTCTCTGTTTACATGGACAATTCATATGAATAATGATGTCCTGCAAAAAGAAAATACAAGAACACCAGCTTGTCTGTGTAGAAATTTAATGTCATGGGTAACGTACATATGAATATATGTTTCGAAGAACACAATTGTTGTTTATAATATAACATAATTGGTATCTTTCTGAATTATGGGACTTATTTGATAAATATTATGTCTGCATACATTATTTCATTTTATTGCCTAATATCTGGTTCCTTATAGAAAATGAAAGTATTTTATAATCAATGTACAAAAATTATATTTTGCAATTCTAACAGTTCATAAGTATCCATCGATATTTTCAAGTTAAAACAGAATTTGAAAATTTCAATTGGCATGTTCCAAAATAATAAACAAGAGGGGCATGATGGCCCTGAATTGCTCACCTGACTCATTAAGATCAGATGAAAACTATGACCTCTATTATCTACACAAGGTTTTTCTATGATTTGACCTAGTGACCTAGTTTTTGACCCCAGATGACCCAAATACTTTCCCAATCCAGATTTCATCAAGACAAACATTCTGACAAAATTTCATAAAGATCTAATGGAAATTGTGACCTCTATTGTCTACACAAGGTTTTTCTATGATTTGACCTAGTGACCTATCTTTTGACCACAGATGACCCAAATACAATCCCAACCCAGATTTCGTCAAGATAAACATTCTGACCAAATTTCATAAAGATCTGGTGAAAACTGTGACCTCTATTGTCTACACAAGTTTTTTTTATATTATTTGAACTAGTGACCTAGTTTTTTACCCCAGATTACCCAAATACAATTTCAACCCAGATTTTATCAAGATAAACATTCTGACCAAATTTCATAAAGATTGAATGAAAACTGTAACCTCTATTGTCTACACAAGGTTTTTCTATTGTTTGAACTAGTTTTTTACCACAGATGACCCAAATACCATCCCAACCCAGATTTCATCAAGATAAACATTCTGACCAAATTTCATAAAAATATGGTGAAAACTTTGACCTCTATTGTCTACACAAGTTTTTTTCTATTATTTGACCTAGTGACCTAGTTTTTGACCTCAGATGACCCAAATACAATCCCAACCCAGATTTCATCAAGATAAACATTCTGACCAAATTTAATAAAGATTGGATGAAAACTGTGACCTTTATTGTCTACACAAGTTTTTTAAACTTTGACCTAGTGACCTAGTTTTTGACCCCAGATGACCCAAATACAATCGCAACCCAAATTTCATCAAGATAAACATTCTGACCAAATTTTATAAAGATCTGATGAAAACTGTGGCCTCTATTGTCTACATAAGGTTTTTCTATTATTTGACCTAGTGACCTAGTTGTTAACCCCAGATGACCCAAATACAATCCCAACCCAGATTTCATCAATATAAACATTCTGTCATAAAGATTGGATGAAAACTGTGACCTCTATTGTCTACACAAAGTTTTTCTATTATTTGACCTAGTTGTTGACCCCAGATGAACCAAATACAATCACAACCCAGATTTCATCAAGATAAACATTCTGACCAAATTTCATAAAGACTGGATGAAAACTGTGACCTCTACTGTCTACACAAACAAATTGTTGACGGACTCACGCACAACGGACGCCGGACATCACACGATCACATAAGCTCACCGTGTCACTTCATGACAGGTGAGTTAAAAAATCAAACAAATATTGTACATAAAGCTCTTCATTGGTTTAACAATATAACAAGTTACAATGGAATGTAACATTTCATTAAGCATAAACTTATCAACTAACACCATTGGATAATATTACAATACTTAAATATATGATGTTTGTGCAAGCGTATGCTTTTAATCTGACAGAAATTATGTGAAATAGTGCAGAAGATCTGTAGTATATACATGAACAATGTTTTCATTAAAGCAAGCTTATACAACCTGTCTAAAAATAAAGAAATCATACCGGAATAATTGTTGAAAACAAATCATTAGTAGATGAATTAAAAAACAAATAGATAACAATCTCAGAAGAAATGTTACCAGATAATAAATTTCATTTGAGGTACACAATAAGATATAATTTTCGCCTGTACATTATAAAACTCCTTCATGTACAAAAACATGAAATACGAGTTAAGCAGTTGGAATTGGCTTAAACCTTTGTTGTTGTTGTAAATGAATTCAATTTCATCACATGCCATACCCTGTTTCCCATGTAATATAAACATTACATATATTTTCATATTAAACATGTGTAATATACTTTTGAAGCGTTTTCATTGGCTTAATTTTCGTTTATTGACCAATCGCATTTTGTTATTTTGCTGGAATGACATTGCAACGTCAAATGACGTCACAAAATGTAAACAACATTCGGGATTAATCATTATGTTTGCATAAATATTTATTTAATTTGCTCGTTTAAAAGCATGTGATACAAAAATCTGAAACTGGTTGTCATATCATACCATATTTTATTAAACTTGTCCAGGAAATTCATTAGTAAGCTCGTCAAAGGCTCGCTTACTAACAAAATTCCTGAACTCGTTTAATAAAATATGGTATTATAAGACAACTCATGCCAGATCCTATATATAGTACACACAATTCCTTGCAGATATTGCATTGGTTTATAAGTTTTAAAAATAGAAGGTTGATACTAAAATCATATATAATTGCTTTAATATAATTGTGTTCCACATGACTTCCTATTTAACATCATCATAACAACAATACATGAGAATAGTTATGATCAATTAAAACGCAAGTAAGAGAGGTGTACCATCAAACCAAACCTAGCAAGTCTACCAACAAACCAAGTACAGCAAACCAACGTACCACTCCATCCTCTTTGATGGAAAAGACAGTAATTACTGCAATACTTGAATACTCCATTAGATGTATCTTGCACCATGATTGCAACCCATCTACGCCATTCTACAGTTCTACAGAGATATGAGCCTCACTTGGGAAAACAGGGTTTATTGCATATATGTAAACTGTTGCTTATCAGGAAAGACACTATCTACATGTATTTAGCCCAGTTTTCCCAATGCCAGAATATCAAGACTTTCTATAAGGTATGTTGTTGGTATACAGTGGAGAACATACCTGGAATCTCTTCCTATATTTAAAAGCCATTTATATCAAAAGAACCATCATGGCCCTCGGTTGCTCACCCCTGTTCTACAAAAACTACAACTTGTACATTGTACAAAACTAAAATGTCTTTTACATACAGATAATAAGAAACAATTTAAAAAGACCACTTTATGATCACGATGAGTTTAATCAAGTGCACTGAAACAAAGTTAAATTAAATTTACCAAAGACATTTATTAGGATTCTAGAAATCTTGATAGCGGTCTCTGTGAGAAGATTTAAAAAGTTTTCTGTATAGCCAGAAAATGGATACTGTACTATCCATCTTGATTAAACAATCAAAAGAAGCATGAGGCATTTGGTTCATGGTTAATCAAGGAACTTTTCTGTGATATTATACAGTCAAAACTGACCTAGCGATAAACTCGCAGTCTGTTCAGGTTTTATGCTGTTTGCTGCTCATCAGTATATTAGGGTTGGAAATTAAACTTAATTTTTGGTAAGGAGAGACTTCATTTAAACGAAAAATGTCATAAAGGCAGAAAGTGCATTAAGCGCAGTTTTCTCAGAACAAGGCTCATATAAAATAAATGTATTAATGAGCACAGTATAATTGAAAAGTAATGAGGTAATTACTAAATTTGTATGGTAAACAATTTCTAATAAATCAACAAACATAATACCAAAACATTATATAATTATCAACAAATAAGAAAAAACAAGAAACAATAAAAAAATATTCATCAAAACATTAAAAAACAAGAGATGTGTTTGTCAGAATTACAATGCACCCTACTGCATCACTTTGATTTTTAAAAATTATATCCCTTTAAAAATATTACTTCCCTTGTGAAAATGATCTGTACCTGCCAAAGGATCAATAGAAATTATCTCCCTTTAAAGCTTGTTACTTCCCTTGGATTTGTTTTTTTTACCTTTGACCTTGAAGGATGTCCTTGACCTTTCAACACTCAAAATGTGCAGCTCCATGAGATACATATGCATGTCAAATATCAAGTTGCTATCTTCAATATTGCAAAAGTTATGGCCAATGTTAAAGTTTTCAGACAGACGGACTGACAGACAGTTCAAATGCTATATGCCACCCTATCAGAGGCATAAAAATTACTAAGGAACAAACAGAACATTAAAAACAAGGGACAAAATTGTCACAAAACCAGGTTTTCATTGTGAAAAAAAAAATGATAAAGGGAGAAAACAACTCAGAACAGAACACAACTCCATTTCTATCAGATTGATGGTTTTCAATTGAGCCTCGTTCTGGGAAAACTCGACTTAATGCATGTGCGTAAAGTGTCGTCTCAGATAAGCCTGTGCAATTAGCTATATAGGAAAAAAGGCATGATTTTTAATGAGCCTTGGTATGGTAAAACAGTGTTTAATGCATGTGCGCTAAGTGCTGTCCCAGTTTAGCCTGTACAGTCCCGTGCAGTCCTAAAGAGATTTTCATTTAGAACAGAATTCCTTTTTATGAGAAATCCCATAAATGCAATATTTAAGTATTGTTCCCGATTAGCCTGTGTGGACAGCACAGAGTTATCTGTGACAATACTTAACACACATGCATCAAGCCCCCTTTTCCCATAGCAAGTCTAAAATATTTGTTCCATTCAATATTGTGTTTAAAAAAAACAAGAAGGCCAGAGGCCCACGGTGGCTCACCCGAGACTTCAGGGAACTGAACTGCCCTCAGCAACTTTTGAGACGTTTCTAAAACCATTTTCGAACTTGGTCAAAAAATAAACTAGAGAGTTAACAAGAATTAACTATACCCATATTGAGAGAAATGCCCAGCTTCCAGGCAGCCATGTTTTTCAATGAAATCTTCAGAACAAATCTTCTGACTAAGTTTCATAAGGATTTGACCATAAATTTGACTTTTAAAGAGTTAAAAAAGTTTTACCACAGCCATATAAGGAAAAATGCCCCACCCCCTGGTGGCCATATTTTTAGCAGGCTGGAACTTTTTTCAAACTCAGCCCAGATATCATTAGTTCAAATGTTATGACCAAGTTTCTTGAAGATTGGACAAAAAAATGTGACTTCTACAATACTAACATTGTTTTACGATAGCCATATAAGGCAAAATGCCCCGCCCCTTGGTGGCCATAATTTTGGACAAATCATAACCATTTTAAAACTCACTAGATGACTAGAACTCACTTTTGTAATATTTATTTTATTATACCGAAAAAACTATTCAAACATGAACAATTTTAATGAACCATGAATTTGGTCATCTGTTTTCAACAGAAATGCAAAACTGCGTGCTGCGCAAGGGCAAATGAGACCGTATAATTTTTTACTATTCTGCAAGTGATTGCTAAGGTAGTGGGGTACGGTATTTTTTGGAGCAGGCGACAGTATGTTTAGGACAGTAAATTTTTCCCCACTGGGTCTGTCAGTATTTCTATGAATAAAAGTGAGGTATAATAAAATAGAATATAACGTTTAACTCTTTTCCACTTAGAGACATATTTTCACACATCATGTAGTCCCATAGAAAATTATATTTAATTTAAGACCTTTCTTAACAGATTCAAGTATTTAAGTCTTCATCTCAAAACCTTTAATACTGATGAGCAGCAAACAGCATAAAACCTGAACAGACTGGGAGTTACTCGCAGGCTGTTCTGGTTTTATGCTGTTTGCACATAGCCATTTCCAATCTGGGTTAAAGGAAGTCTCCAGTCTAAGTGTAACATGTCGTCCCTGTTTAAACTGTGTGGACTGCACAGGCTTATCTAGGCTAACATGTCGTCCCTGTTTAAACTGTGTGGACTGCACAGGCTTATCTAGGCTAACATGTCGTCCCTGTTTAAACTGTGTGGACTGCACAGGCTTATCTAGGCTAACATGTCGTCCCTGTTTAAACTGTGTGGACTGCACAGGCTTATCTAGGCTAACACTTTAAGCCCATGCATAAAGCCAAGTTCTTGGTGCAAGGCTAAATTCTTAACGTTATCTTTACACTTTTTTATGAAATAATAATAGAATATAAATAGAAGAACATCAAAAAGCTGCACTGAATATCATTTTAAGTGTATAATAAAACTAATATGATAACTTTGTACCTATTAATAGTGAAAATATAGTGTAAATAGAAACATTTTTCAGTTGTGCCTGGTGTATTGGAGAATATAATGATTTACAAATTATAAAACCACAACCATTTTAAATATGCAAAATGTCATAAATTCATAATTCATGCCAAATATTTAATAACAACAATATATCCAACAAAACATATTTTCCTATAATTATATAACACAATGTTGATCAATTGCTACAATGATTGTGATTTTGTCTAATACTGGAACTATGTTCAACACTCTAGCACTGCAACCAAATAAAATCACTGGATTGATCTACATTTTCTATCTATTTAATTTAGTGCATTGAATTGTGCTTAATCAAGTATAAATGGCATATTAAACATTTGCACAGCATAATACACATGTATTATATACATATTCTATATGAACACTTAACAACTTCAGTTTTTGTTTTGCAAATATTTGATTAAACAGTGCAAATATTTATGCTATAACAAAACATACGACATATGAGCCTAGCTCTGCGAAAATGGGGCTTAATGCATGTACATAACACGTTGTCCCATATCAGCCTGTGCAGTACAGACTGGGGCTTAATGCATGTACATAACGCGCTGTCCCAGATCAGCCTGTGCAATACAGACACGTTTTTAAGGGACATTTTCCGCCTAAACTGAATTTTCTCTAAGAAGAGACTTCCCTTAAAAGAAAAATACCATATAAGCAGAACGTGTCGTCACTGATTAGCCTGCATGGACTTTACAGGCTTAACTGGGACACAACTTTACGCGCATGCAGTAAACCTGTTTATCACAGAGCGCAGCTCAAATTTATTTAAAGAAATACGTTACACTGCAGTATTCTTTGTGCTTTTACTAGGTGTACACACAGTTTCTACAGATATGCTGTTTGATTGTTTGTCCAGGTCACATGAACCATCATGAGGCATCAAACGGAAGTCCAGCATTTCATTTTCAAGTAACTCATCCCCTGAATCATATTCAAACTGATCTGCATCACAAGAAGCACTTCTTTGCTGCTCATGTCCCCCAGACGCTTGATAAAGATCCATGTCCCTAGAAGCTTGATTAGTGTCACAAGATGCTTGCATGCCAAGGTATCTCTCCCCACAGTCTTCCTCTCCCTTCTCCTCCTCAAAATCATCAGACAAATGATCACAATGTTGACTGGACTGAAGTTCATCACAGGTTTGATCCTCTGACAGTGAAGTCATCTGTGTATCCTCCTCTATATTGGGTGAACTGATAATTGAAGACAGTCTATTCTCTGATTGAATAACAGACTGAGAATTCGAATCTGAAGTTCTAGAGAAGGGTTCTGATTGGCTGGTTGTTGGGAAGATTGAAAGTGATTGGCTATCTGGAGGGAAGGTTGATTCTGATTGGCCGTTACCATGACTACGGATACAACCACAGGAAGATTTGGTATCAGACTGCAGCTGCCAAAGATTGTCTGCAACCTCCCGACTCTCTACGTCCACCACCTGTACACAGAATGCATAAAGTGATATGATATCAGCCGAGTTCTGGGAAAATTGGGCTTAATGCATGTGCTCTTTTCCACATAGATACGTATTTTTACGCATTTGTAGTCCCTAAGAAAGTTGCATCGAATTCAAGACCTTTCTTACAAGATTAAAGTTTTAAAGGCTTCATTTTTAAACCCTTAGATACTGATGAGCCACTTGCAGCTTAAAACCTGAACAGACTGCGAGTTACTTGTGCGCTGTTCTGGTTTAATGCTGTTTGCATATAGCAATTTTCACTTTGCCTCTAAGTTGGAAAGGGTAAAGTGTTGCATGTGCAGTCCAGATAAATGTTCTTAATTAATTGTGCTGTAGATAGAGGTGGTTTATACCACATTTCAGTTTAAATTCTTAGACAAGTCTAACAAATGGTTTGGTGAAAACAGGCTCTGATCTCTACTTACATTTACTAGCGGCAGACTAAATCTCTGGGTAGCAGGCTCCCTGTGACCTCCACGTATCTGACCTTGGGTCTGGTCCAGAGAGAAGCTCCGACCCAGTTGCCTCTCCTGGCCCCTTCCCAACACTTGGGGCTTACGACGGGGTACATTTTCTTCATTGCTATCACCATGGAGACCATGTAGCAGACAAAACCCTTCCGACGCTTCCGTTATATGTTCAGGCACAGTTTGATGCACAGGGTGTGACCTAGAGACAGCACCAGAGGGATGTGCCGCGTGTTGGGCCCCACCCGACGAGGCACTTAGCTGCTGTTGTTGTTGTAGAAGCGACAAAATCATTGTGATATCCGAACTCAACTTAAGCTCTAATCTTGCAAGTTGCCTGAAATTGAAGGCATGTGTAAATTCTCAAGTTGCCTGAAATTGAAGGCATGTGTAAATTCTGAAGTTGCCTGAAATTGAAGGCATGTGTAAATTCTCAAGTTGCCTGAAATTGAAGGCATGTGTAAATTCTCAAGTTGCCTGAATTGAAGGCATGTGTAAATTCTCAAGTTGCCTGAAATTAAAGGCATGTGTAAATTCTCAAGTTGCCTGAAATTAAAGGCATGTGTAAATTCTCAAGTTGCCTGAAATTGAAGGCATGTGTAAATTCTGAAGTTGCCTGAAATTGAAGGCATGTGTAAATTCTCAAGTTGCCTGAAATTGAAGGCATGTGTAAATTCTCAAGTTGCCTGAAATTAAAGGCATGTGTAAATTCTCAAGTTGCCTGAATTGAAAGCATGTATAAATTCTCAAGTTGCCTGAAATTGAAGGCATGTGTACATTCTCAAGTTGCCTGAATTGAAGGCATGTGTAAATTCTCAAGTTGCCTGAAATTAAAGGCATGTGTAAGTTCTCAAGTTGCCTGAAATTAAAGGCATGTGTAAATTCTCAAGTTGCCTGAAAATGAAAGCATGTGCACATTCTAAAGTTGCCTGAAATTGAAGGCATGTGTAAATTCTCAAGTTGCCTAAATTAAAGGCATGTGTAAATTCTCAAGTTGCCTGAAATTAAAGGCATGTGTAAATTCTCAAGTTGCCTGAAATTGAAAGCATGTGCACATTCTAAAGTTGCCTGAAATTTAAAGTATGTGAACATTCTCACGTTTTTGGAAATCGAAGGCAGGTGTAAAATTCTACAGCCCCCTCAAATAAATAAATCTGTAAATTTAGCAAGTTTATTGAAATGAATGGCCTGTTTCAAATTGAGAATGTTTTAATTTCCCAGCTTATGAATAACATTAACAAGTTTTTTTTTTAACATTTCAATGTATTACGGAGTTTTAACAATCTATCCCAAATAAATGCCTATAAATAATTTCTGCAAATTTGTGAAAACGTAAGCTCAGTCATACTTTCCCAGCAGTTCTATCCTTGTCTCCACGTCTGCCAACTGCGAAGCAGGAAGGAGCACCTGCAAGGATTCTGTAAGTTGTGTGCTATGTATCTGAACAGGCTCGTCAAACTGGTAGTGGCTGGAGGGAGTTGACACAGGCAGGGTCATGCTTGATGAGGACTTTGGAACACTTGAACTGGACGTAGTCTTGGTCTGTGAAATAGACATGGAAAGAATATCAATATTATTCATCATCACACAAAGTCTGCACAGGCTAATCAGGGACGACACTTTCTACTTTTATGGAATGTTGTGTTTAAAAAAAGTCTCTTCTTTACAAAAATCTTGCCTATGTGGAAAGTGTTGCCACTGATTAACATGCACAGACTGCTAATGCAGGACAACACTTTTCTCACATGCATTAAGATTCATCATCACATTTATCATTAATAGATACCCACTATGAGCTTCCACGTATAAAACACGGGGCAATTGCACTTTACCAGTACGTAAAACAGAACGGAAAAGCGTACCCTAACCATGACCCGCAACATCTTACACATAACACCTAACGCACCCCCTTATAATCCTTTTTATCCTACATATTTCCATAGTATCAGGATCTACTGCCCCCAAACTCCCGCTTTGTGTAGTGCAATCTAGCCTAAAACACTAACATGATGGTGTGATGTAGCTGAGACTGACTCAGTTAGTAACAAACTTACATGATGGTGTGACATAGGTGAGACTGACTCAGTCAGTGATACTCTTAGATGATAGTGTGACATAGGTGAGACTGACTCAGTCAGTAACAAACGTAAAAGATGGTGTGACGTAGGTGAGACTGACTCAGTCAGTGATACACTTACATGATGGTGTGACGTAGGTGAGACTGACTCAGTCAGTGATACACTTTCATTATGGTGTGACGTAGGTGAGACTGACTCAGTCAGTAAAAAACTTACATGATGGTATGACGTAGGTGAGACTGACTCAGTCAGTAACAAACTTACATGATGGTGTGACAAAGGTGAGACTGACTCAGTCAGTAACAAACTTTCATGATGGTGTGACGAAGGTGAGACTGACTCAGTCAGGAACAAACTTACATGATGGTGTGACATAGGTGAGATTGACTCAGTCAGTGATACACTTACATGATGGTGTGACGTAGGTGAGACTGACTCAGTCAGTGATACACTTACATGATGCTGTTATTTAGGTGAGACTGACTCAGTCAGTGATACACTTACATGATGCTGTGACGTAGGTGAGACTGACTCAGTCAGTGATACACTTACATGATGGTGTGACGTAGGTGAGACTGACTCAGTCAGTTACAAACTTACATGATGGTGTGATGAAGGTGAGACGGACTCAGTCAGTGATACACGTACATGATGGTGTGATGTAGGTGAAACTGACTCAGTCAGTAACAAACTTACTTGATGGTGTCACGTAGGTGAGACTGACTCAGTCAGTAACAAACTTACATGATGGTGTGACATAGGTGAGACTGACTCAGTCAGTAAAAAACTTACATGATGGTGTGACATAGGTGAGACTGACTCAGTCAGTAACAAACTTACACGATGGTGTGATGTAGGTGAGACTGACTCAGTCAGTGATACACTTACATGATGATGTGAGGTAGGTGAGACTGACTGAGTCAGTAACAAACTTACATGATGGTGTGATGAAGGTGAGACGGACTCGTCAGTGATACACGTACATGATGGTGTGATGTAGGTGAAACTGACTCAGTCAGTAACAAACTTACTTGATGGTGTCACGTAGGTAAGACTGACTCAGTCAGTAACAAACTTACCTGATGGTGTGACATAGGTGAGACTGACTCAGTCAGTAAAAAACTTACATGATGGTGTGACATAGGTGAGACTGACTCAGTCAGTAACAAACTTACATGATGGTGTGATGTAGGTGAGACTGACTCAGTCAGTGATACACTTACATGATTGTGTGACGTAGGTGAGACTGACTCAGTCAGTAACACACTTACATGATGGTGTGACAAAGGTGAGATTGACTCAGTCAGTAACAAACTTACATGATGGTGTGACGTAGCTGAGACTGACTCAGTCAGTGATACACTTACATGATGGTGTGACATAGGTGAGACTTACTCAGTCAGTAACAAACTAACATGATGGTGTGATGTAGGTGTGACTGACTTAGTCAGTGATACACTGACATGATGGTGTGACATTGGTGAGATGGACTCAGTCAGTAACAAACTTACATGATTGTGTGACGTAGGTGAGACTGACTCAGTCAGTGATACACTTACATGATGGTGTGACGTAGGTGAGACAGACTCAGTCAGTAACAAACTTATATGATGGTGTGATGAAGGTGAGACTAACTCAGTCAGTGATACACTTACATGATGTTGTGACGTAGGTGAGACTGACTCAGTCAGTGATACACTTACATGATGGTGTGATGTAGCTGAGAATGACTCAGTCAGTGATACACTTACATGATGGTGTGATGTAGGTGAGACTGACTCAGTCAGGGATACACTTACATGATGGTGTGATGTGGGTAAGACTGACTCAGTCAGTGATACACTTACATGATGGTGTGATGTAGGTGAGACTGACTCAGTCAGGGATACACTTACATGATGCTTGTAGGTGAGAGGGACTCAGTCAGTGATACACTTACATGATGGTGTGACGTAGGAGAGACTGACTCAGTCAGTAACAAACTTACATGATGGTGTGACATAGGTTAGACGGGATCAGTCAGTGATACACTTACATGATTGTGAGACGTAGGTGAAACTGACTCAGTTAGTAACAAACTTACATGATGGTGTGACGTAGGTGAGACTGACTCAGTCAGTAACGAGTCATGATCAATCTACCCATGAAGTTTCATGATCCTAGGCGTATGTGTTCTTGAGTTATCATTCAAAAACCATTTTACTATTTCGGGTCACCGTGACCTTGACCTTTGACCTAGTGACCTCAAAATCAATAGGGGTCATCTGCGAGTCATGATCAATGTACCTATGAAGTTTCATGATCCTAGGCCCAAGCATTCTTGAGTTATCGTCTGACAACCACCTGGTGGACGGACAGACCGACCGACCGACCAACAGACCGACATGAGCTAGGCAATATACCCCCTCTTCTTCGAAGGGGGGCATAATAAACTTACATGATGGTTTGACATAAATGAGACTGACTTAGTCAGTAACAAACTTACATGATGGTGTGACGTAGGTGAGACCGACTCAGTAAGTAACAAACTTACATGATGGTGTGATGTAGGCGAGACAGACTCAGTCAGTGATACACTTACATGATTGTGTGACGTAGGTGAGACTGACTCAGTCAGTTACACAGTTACATGATTGTGTGATGTTGGTGAGACTGACTCAGTCAGTAACAAACGTACATGATGGTGTGATGTAGGTGAGACTGACTCAGTCAGTTACATACTTACATGATGGTGTGACGTACGTGAGACTGACTCAGTCAGTAACAAACTTACATGATGGTGTGATGTAGGTGAGATTAACTAAGTCAGTAACAAACTTACATCATGGTGTGACGTAGGTGAGACTGACTCAGTCAGTAACAAACTTACATGATGGTGAGATGTAGGTGAGACTGACTCAGTCAGTGATACACTTACATGATGGTGTGACGTAGGTGAGACTTACTCAGTCAGTAACAAACTTACATGATGGTGTGATGAAGGTGAGACTGACTCAGTCAGTGATACACTTACATGATGGTGTGACGTAGGTAAGACTGACTCAGTCAGTAACAAACTTACATGATGGTGAGATTTAGGTGAGACTGACTCAGTCAGTGATATACTTACATGATGGTGTGACATAGCTAAGACTGACTCAGTCAGTAACAAACTTACATGATGGTGTGACGTAGGTAAGACTGAATCAGTCAGTAACAAACTTACATGATGGTGTGATGTAGGTGAGACTGAATCAGTCAGTGATACACTTACATGATGGTGTGATGTAGGTGAGACTGACTCAGTCAGTAACAAACTTACATGATGGTGTGACGTAGGTGAGACTGACTCACTCAGTAACAAACTTACATGATAATGTGACGTAGGTGAGACTGACTCAGTCAGTGATACACTGACATGATGGTGTGACATTGGTGAGATGGACTCAGTCAGTAACAAACTTACATGATTGTGTGATGTAGGTGAGACTGACTTAGTCAGTAGCAAACTTACATGATGGTATTACGTAGGTGAGACTGACTTAGTCAGTAACAAACTTACATGATGGTGTGACGTAGGTGAGAATGACTCAGTCAGTGATACACTTACATGATGTTGTGACATAGATGAGACGGACTCAGTCAGTGATACACTGACATGATGGTGTGATGAAGGTGAGACTGACTCAGTCAGTGATACACTTACATGATGGTGTGATGTAGGTGAGACTGACTCAGTCAGTAACAAACATTACATGATGGTGTGATGTGGGTGAGACTGACTCAGTCAGTGATACACTTACATGATGGTGTGACGTAGGTGAGACTGACTTAGTCAGTAACAAATGTACATGATAGTGACGTAGATGAGACTGACTCAGTCAGTGATATACTTACATGATGTTGTGACGTAGGTGAGACGGACTCAATCAGTGATACACTTACATGATGGTGTGATGAAGGTGAGACTGACTCAGTCAGGGATACACTTACATGATGGTGTGATGTAGGTGAGACTGACTCAGTCAGTAACAAACTTACATGATGGTGTGACATAGGTGAGACTAACTCAGTCAGTAACAAACTTACATGATGGTGTGATGTAGGTGAGACTGACTCAGTCAGTGATACACTTACATGAATGTGTGACGTAGGTGAGACTGACTCAGTCAGTGATACACTTACATGATGGTGTGACGTAGGTGAGACTGACTCAGTCAGTGATACACTTACATGATGGTGTGATGAAGGTGAGACTGACTCAGTCAGTGATACACTTACATGATGGTGTGATGAAGGTGAGACTAACTCAGTCAGTAACAAACTTACATGATGGTGTGATGTAGGTAAGACTGACTCAGTCAGTGATACACTTACATGATGGTGTGACGTAGGTGAGACTGACTCAGTCAGTGATACACTTACATGATGGTGTGATGTAGGTGAGACTGACTCAGTCAGTGATACACTTACATGATGGTGTGATGTAGGTGAGACGGACTCAGTCAGTAAGGGTGCAGTGTCTGAAGAGCGAGGGCTGCGTCTCTGCTCACGACACAGCGGGAAGTTCACCAGATTATTCACACTGGTCAACGCTCCTGGGGATAGAAGTACGTACATTTGAGTCTTGGTCTGGGAAGACCAGGCTTAATGCATGTGCGTAATGTTTCATCCCAGATAAGCCTTGCAGTCATCACATGCTAATCAGGGACGACACTTTCTGCTTTTATCGTATTTTTTGTTTAAAGGAAGTCTCTTCTTAGTGAAAGTCCAGTTTAGGTGCAAAGTGTTATCCCTGTTTAACCTTTGTGGACTGTGCAGGCTAATTTTAGGCTTTAAAATCCAGTTTAGGTGCAAAATGATATCCCTGTTCAACCTTTGTGGACTGTGCCGGCTAATTTTGGACTTTAAAATCCAATTTAGGTGCAACATGTTATCTTTGTTTAACCTTTGTGGACTAAACAGGCTAATTTTGGACTTTAACATCCAGTTTAGGTGCAAAGTGTTATCCCTGTTAGACCTTTGTGGACTGTGCAAGCTAATTTTGGACTTTAAAATCCTGTTAAGGTGCAAAGTGTTATCCCTGTTTAACCTTTGTGGACTGTGCAAGCTAATTTTGGACTTTAAAATCCAGTTAAGGTGCAAAGTGTTATCCCTGTTTAACCTTTGTGGACTGTGCAAGCTAATTTTGGACTTTAAAATCCAGTTTAGGTGCAAAGTGTTATCCCTGTTAAACCTTTGTGGACTGTGCAAGCTGATTTTGGACTTTAAAATCCAGTTAATGTGCAAAGTGTTATCCCTGTTTAACCTTTGTGGACTGTGCAAGCTAATTTTGGACTTTAAAATCCAGTTAAGGTGCAAAGTGTTATCCCTGTTTAACCTTTGTGGACTGTGCAGGCTAATTTTAGGCTTTAAAATCCAGTTTAGGTGCAAAATGATATCCCTGTTCAACCTTTGTGGACTGTGCCGGCTAATTTTGGACTTTAAAATCCAATTTAGGTGCAACATGTTATCTTTGTTTAACCTTTGTGGACTAAACAGGCTAATTTTGGACTTTAACATCCAGTTAAGGTGCAAAGTGTTATCCCTGTTAGACCTTTGTGGACTGTGCAAGCTAATTTTGGACTTTAAAATCCTGTTAAGGTGCAAAGTGTTATCCCTGTTTAACCTTTGTGGACTGTGCAAGCTAATTTTGGACTTTAAAATCCAGTTAAGGTGCAAAGTGTTATCCCTGTTTAACCTTTGTGGACTGTGCAAGCTAATTTTGGACTTTAAAATCCAGTTTAGGTGCAAAGTGTTATCCCTGTTTAACCTTTGTGGACTGTGCAAGCTAATTTTGGACTTTAAAATCCAGTTAATGTGCAAAGTGTTATCCCTGTTTAACCTTTGTGGACTGTGCAAGCTAATTTTGGACTTTAAAATCCAGTTAAGGTGCAAAGTATTATCCCTGTTTAACCTTTGTGGACTGTGCAAACTAATTTTGGACTTTAAAATCCAGTTAAGGTGCAAAGTGTTATCCCTGTTTAACCTTTGTGGACTGTGCAAGCTAATTTTGGACTTTAAAATCCAGTTAAGATGCAAAGTGTTATCCCTGTTTAACCTTTGTGGACTTTGCAAGCTAATTTTGGACTTTAAAATCCAGTTAAGGTGCAAAGTGTTATCCCTGTTAAATCTGTGCAGGCTGTGCAGGCTAACTTGAGACAACACTCTGGGCACATGCATTCAGCCTGTGCAGGCTAACTTGAGACAACACTCTGGGCACATGCAGACTGCGCAGGCTAACTTGAGACAACACTCTGGACACATGCATTCAGCCTGTGCAGACTGCACAGGCTAACTTGAGACAACACTCTGGGCACATGCATTTTTCAAATACAATGAGTTGCTGAATAAGGTTGAATGTATAAGAAATAAAACAAGAGCTGTCAAATGACAGCGCGCTCGACTATTCGAGTGCTTGACAGTATAACGTAAGCCATCATGGGGAAATTGATCATATTCAATAATTTATTAGACGATCTTTCAAAAATAAAAAAAGGAAAAACGATTTACTTATTTTTTTTTGGGGGGGGGTAGGGGGGGGTTAGAGGGGGGTATAATGTGGGGGGGGGGGGGTAATTTATTTGATGATGTTTAAAAAAAAAATGGGGGGGATAGGGGGGTGGGGGGTGAGAGGCTAGTATAATGTGGGGTGTGGTAATTTATTAGATGATGTTTAAAAAAAAAGTTTTGGGGGGGAGGTTGGGGGGGGGGGGAGGGATTCTTGGTAGGGGCGTGGGTCATAGTTTGGGTGGAATCCATTGTGGTATTCAGGTTAGTGTTGTTTTGTAAAAGTTATAATAAAATGTGATCATAAATAAAGAAGTTATAGCAATTTGTTCAATTATCTAAGTGTAAAAGGGGCCATAATTATGTCAAAATGCTTGATCAAAGTGCTCTGCTCTTGTTTATAGGTTGGGGTCATGTTGGTAAACAAGTATGCAACATATAAAAGCAATATGTCAAAGGATATAGGTTATATTTGGGGTAGTACGCAAACTTTAACATATATTTATCAATAATATGCATATTAAAAGTATAAAAGGGGCAATAATTATGACAAAATGCTTGATAGAGTTGTCTGCTCTTGTTTATAGGTTGGGGTGATGTTGGTAAACAAGTACCGTAAATTTGCAGCCATAAGTCGACCTAAAAACGCTGCCAAAATTGACTTTATAAGTCAACTCGACTTATGGATGAGGTACTAAATAAAAAAATAAAAAAACATATTTCTGTACCGTTTTTTTAAAGTAATAAATCTCTGAAGCGGAGGAATGATGACTGTTTACGGTAAGGCCGACTCGTCTTTTACTTATATGTCCGCCGATAACAAAATATTCATGTTTACATTGGTTTTTAATTCATTAATCTTCGTAATAAGTCCAAATAAAAACATGTAAAAATAACTTCGAAAATATTAAACATTTGTGACATACTGTAAAGTGGTGAAAATTATACATATCAATTTGTCTATTGATACATCGCCCGCTGTCTGCTAAGAACAATAGTAAATCGACTGCTGACACTTGTACCCATTTAAAGTTAATCCGTGTAAATACAAACTGTTAACAGTTGCAGGTGTCTTCATGCCACCAATTATCGCTTCTCGGCCTTTGACTAAGATCAAAGTGTAAAGTTTAGTGTTAGCATCCTTTCGATCATTTGTCTTTATTGCGTCACGCCTAAAATAGTTATCCGTTAATGATATGCACAACGGTTCTGCTACAAACTACTTCTGACCAATCAAAAATAATTACTTGATCGTTGGATACGCCTTTAACCAATCGCTATTGTTCAACTTCACATGGTATATTTTTTGATTGGATGAAGGTGTGGTTTCGTTGATTTATTCACAACTGTCCCACAATTTATGCATAATCGTTTCGTAAATAAATAGATCTTATCTGATTGAAGATTTCATTCATTGAATGATTATAATAATAAAACGCACTCACCCTGAATTATTAAAAAGTGTAATTGGACATATCAAATACACAATTACTTTGGATCATCTGCTTAGTATTATCAGATAAGACGTTTTTCCAGAATGCAAAAAATATTCCTCGGGTATCTCGTGATTTACGAATATGTATATAACAGTCGAATAGCGAGCGATGCGAGTGTTGGTAAATTCACGTGTTTCACGCATAATGGCGAAAGCGTTGTTGATTATTTGAGAGCAAGTTACAATTATTTTGACCATATAATGAATTTCTGCGTTCAAGATTTTACCGAATTTTCACATCAATAGCACTAACATTTGAATACAAAAATATCTGCTCATAATATAAACACTGAAAGTTATTACGTTAAATGGGATACTAATTTTGATTTGTGAAATATATATTAAGTTCGAAATAATCAATGATATGTTATTATGATTTTGAACAATAAAATATATTTTTCGTGATAATAAATCATTGAAACGTTGAATGTTTCGTTTTAAATATATTCTAATTATTAATATCCCAAAAAATGTCAACTGCCGGTACAAAAGCCCTCAGAACCATGACTAAAACGTCACTTAAACATGTCCGAGATAAAGGAAATTTACCCCCCGACTTATGGCAGAGTCAAGGCAAAAAACAAAGTTTTTCTAGCCACATTATACCCCTCGACTTATGGCCGAGGTAGACTTATGGCCGCGAATGTACGGTATGCAAAATATGAAAACAATATGTCAAGGGACAATGAAAATAAATGGGGTAGTACGCAAACTTTAACATTGGCTGCATATTCTAAGTGGAAAAGGGGCCATAATTATTACAAAATGCTTGATAGAGTTGTCTGCTCTTGTTTATAGGTTGGGGTCATGTTGGAAAACAAGTATGCAAAATATGAAAGCAATATGTCAAGGGACAAAGAAAATATTTGGGGTAGTACTAAACTTAAACATTGGCACGCTATAGCTAACCCTAATGCTACGCAGACGCTAACGCCAACGCCGGGGTGAGTAGGATAGCTCCACTATATATATTTTATATATAATAGTCGAGCTAAAAACAATCAAATATCCCATATATAATTTAACATGTTTCCCATAGATGCAAGATCAAAACTTGATAGAAAGCGGACACATTTCCTAATCAAATTCAGTTATTTTCTTGACTACCACATTTCCTCAGTAAGCAAGTAACCCTGCTGTTTTTTTAATGAATACACTTTTTAAAATTTGCTAAAAAAAACAACACATTTCCATCTTAAACAAACTCTTAAGGCAATAACAATTTGCAATTTACCAGTAAGTGTCGTAAATCCAGACGACCGTTTCCTCTCCTTTTCCCTGTCCCAATGGCTATGATGACTGAAGTCTAAATTTGCAGGGGTAACGTCTTGACCGGCTTTCAAGGGAGAGAACTCAAGTATGCCAGCACCGCTCTGGCGAATTTCTTCCTCTGAAGAGTCTTCAAACGACATTGAGACGGTGGGGCCTGGCTCCGTTAATGCAAGCATCCGGCGAATACGTCGCGGTCGGAAATGTAGACCGTCATTTTCATCTTCTGGAAATAAAATAATCATGAACAATGTGTACTGTACATCAACATGTAGTATGTCAGTTTTAAACCCCCAAATTTGGATTTACTTTAACATGTATTACACGCAGTTTTATAACCTAAATTTCGATTTTAAAAGATGTGTGCTTTATACATTGATAAAACTGATTATGCAATAGTAAAATGGCAGCAGATTTTATAATTTTCTACTTACAAATTTTATTTGATTTGTTTTGCTATTCAAAAATTGTGTGCACTTTATACATGGTTGCACGTACTACATTGTAAACTAAGGTAGTAATTGTTATTGAGTGCATTGTTATTCTTCCATATGGCCATGACAACCCAAGAAGATCTTGTAGTAGGATCACAAGAATAGTGTGAGATACAGGAGACATTCCATTACAATGTGAAGCTCCTACACCTCTCTTACTGTAAAATAATTTACATTTGTGGGCATGAAATTTCCTGTGTTGTTTATAAATTGACTTGTTTGTAGACAAATAGGTTTGTGAATTTCTGGTTTGAGAAATTTGTTTGAGGCCTTTAAGTAAGGATTCAAACCTGCAGGCTGTATGTTGGACTTTGTTTTTGCTCTCCGTTTACGAAGGTTTTGAGGTTTTTGAGGACTGTTGTCATCGTGATCTGAAGAGCGACCCATCCAGAATGTTCCAAAGAAGTCCTCCTCATCTCCTGCCAATGTTCGCTGAAAGAAACACAAATGGTGTTTATAAGGTGCTCTTAAAAACACAATATATTTCAGACAGGAATATCCCATATATGAGTCACAATCAGGGAAAATGGGGGCTTGATGCATTTTTTTGAAGTGTCATCGCAGATTAGCCTGTGTAGTCTGCAGTCTGGCAGTCAGATATGGGCAGTCTGCAGTCTGGCAGTCAGATATGGGCAGTCTGCAGTCTGGCAGTCAGATATGGGCAGTCTGCAGTCTGGCAGTCAGATATGGGCAGTCTGCCCATGCTAATCAGACACAACACTTTCTGCTTTTATGAATTTTTTCTTTTAAATGAAGAATTTTATTAACAAAATACATATCCAGGTGGAAAGTCACCCCTGATAAGCCTGTGCAGACTGCGAAGGCTAATCTATGAGGATACACTACAAACACGCATTAAACCCCATTTTCCCAGAGTGCTGCCCATATGTTTTTCATGAAATTCTTTGTGTCTTAATCTGATTTCAACAAGACATTTTTCACATACAGATGCCATTCCACCATAGACTTAAAAACTCCACTAGTGTCAAAAACAAGCTGTTTCATGGTCAAATCTGACATCCTAGATACGTATTTAACCCTTTACCACTTAAGATAGGTATTTAACCCTTTACCACTTAGATACGTATTTAACCTTTTACCACTTAGATACTTATTTAACCCTCTTCCACTTACATACGTATTTCACGGATTTGTAGTCCCTTATGGCCCTATTCCGCTACGAAAACAAGCTCATGATTTGCTAAGATTTATCACATTTATCACAGTCTACGATTCAGTTATGACACTGGTACGATTGAGTTACGTCGAATCGTGGGGTTTGGTTGTAGTCTTGCAAATAGGGTTGCAACTTCACTACAATGTGTAAGAATCTACTGCGACTGTACTGATGCAAATTGGTCACGACTTACCTAGGACCTCCCCGAACGAACCTTTGTATTAGGCGCCAATATCTATTGATATTGATATATCGCGAGAATCTTAGCGGGCTCGCAACTCACTCAGGGTGAACTCGTGAGAGTCTTGATCTAAATCACGAGACTCTTAGCTGGCTCGCAACTCACTCGGGGTGAACTCGGGAGAGTCTTGACAAAGTTGTAGCTGATTCATAGATAGATCACGTGATCACCGATTTCCCGATTGAGTCACGAATTACCTACAATTCTATTACAACTTCCAAGAACGCACTACGACGCTGTTACGAGTCAACTGCGATTAAATTCAGTCTTGGAGGTCCTGGCCAAATTTTAAACATGTTTAAAATCTGGTTATGATTTTTTGAGAGCTCACGAGTTGCAGGAATCACTTACGACTGGCCTACGACTAGCTACGAATGAGTTAGGACCTTCGCCGATTGAGCTACGAATGTCCCCGACCTAAAAATCTTGGAAATCGGGACAAATCGTTAGGAAGCGGATTGTAGGGGAATACCCCAATTAGAAAGTTACATTTAAATGAAGACCTTTCGTACTTTATTCAAGTTTTAAAGGCTTCATTTCCAACCCTTAGATTCGGATGAGCAGCAAACAGCATAAAACTTAAACAGACTGCGAATTACTTGCAGGCTCTTTTCTGGTTTTATGCTGTTTGCACAAAGCCATTTTCACTTTGCTTCTGAGTGGAAAAGAGCTAAGAAAGACAAATGTTACATGTGACACATTCTGTGTTGATGTTTCACATTTGTGCAAAGTTATTTTCAAATCCATCAATGTTTGGCAAAGTGAGACAGGAAGTTGCCCACAGATGGAAAGACTAAGCACTAATATTAAAGCGTTGCACAATTTTCTTTAACCATCTTTTAACAAAGGCTGTTTGTAAAACATGCATGCCCCCCATATGGGCTGTAAGTTGTAGTGGCAGCCATTGTGTGAATACGTTTTTTGTCACTGTGACCTTGACCTTTAACCTAGTGATCTGAAAATCAATAGGGGTCATCTGCCAGTCATGGTCAATGTACCTATGAAGTTTCATGATCCTAGGCCTAATTATTCTTGAGTTATCATCAGGAAACCATTTTACTATTTCAAGTCACTTTGAACTTGACCTTTGACCTAGTGACCTGAAAATCAATAGGGGTCATCTGCCAGTCATGGTCAATGTACCTATGAAGTTTCATGATCCTAGGCATAAGCATTCTTGAGTTATCATCGGGACACCATTTTACTGTTTCGAGTCACTGTGACCTTGACCTTTGACCCAGTGACCTGAAAATCAATAGGGGTCATATGCCAGTCATGATCAATGTTCCTATGAAGTTTCATGATCCTAGGCGTAAGCATTCTTGAGTTATCATCCGGAAACCATTTTACTGTTTCAAGTCACTGTGACCTTGACCTTTGACCTAGTGACCTGAAAATCGATAGGGGTCATTTGTCAGTCATGATCAATGTACCTATGAAGTTTCATGATCCTAGGCATAAGCATTCTTGAGTTATCATCCGGAAACCATTTTACTATTATAAGTCACTGTGACCTTGACCTAGTGACCTGAAAATCAATAGGAGTCATCTGCTAGTCATGATCAATGTAGTTTCATGATCCTATGCCTAAGCGTTCTTGAGTTATCATCGGGAAACCATTTTACTGTTTCAAGTCACAGTGACCTTGACCTTTAACCTATTGACCTGAAAATCAATAGGGGTCATTTGCCAGTCTTGATCAATGTACCTATGAAGTTTCATGATCCTAGGCGTAAGCATTCTTGAGTTATCATCCGGAAACCATTTTACTTTTTTGAGTTACTGTGACCTTGACCTTTGACCTAGTAACCTGAAAATCAATAGGGGTCATCTGCCAGTCATGATCAATGTACCTATGAAGTTTCATGATCCTAGGCCTTAGCGTTCTTGAGATATCATCCGGAAACCATCTGGTGGACAGACCGACCGACCGACCGACAGACGGACGGACCGACCGACATGTGCAAAACAATATGCCCCCTCTTCTTCTAAGGGGGGCATAATAAGACATAATAAAAAAAAGGATAACCTTAGAAGGAATGGTATTTAACTAAGGTTTTCATAACAATCTTCCTTTATTGACAAATGATTGATGAATACATACAAATGCTTTATTGATTTTCATTTACTGGGTACAGAGAAAGTCTCTCAACTTTTTTTCCAAATGAAAACTGGTTAAACTTGTATCCATTTTATAGCATGTCAGGTTTGAATGCAAAACCACTGTCTCCAATATCGTTACGTTAAGCAGATGCAGCACCCTAAATCAATAACCAGGCCCCAATTTCTTCAAAATTCTTAAGCCTGATTTAAGAATAATTGGCAAAAATCACTTATGTCCATCACGGGACCAACAAGACAAGTTTAAGCCCTCCAAAATTCGAGCTTAATGATTTGTAATATACAGTCTACTCTCGTTATCTTTAAGACGGGGGGAACAAGAAAAAATATCGAGATAACAAGAGTTTGAGATATCCGATTAGGCGTTTTCAACGAAAAAATGAGAAGAAATTTACCTTGTTTTTAACATCTATATACCTGCTAAGTGGTGTAACTAAAGCCATCACCGTGTGGCATTATACTCTCTACTACCCTATCTATTACCTGATAAAAACGCGTTTTAATGAGGCATGATTAAATTTGCTATTTAAGTGCTTAAAATGATGTTTTACATTTTACTGATCGAATTTCATGAATACATGCGGTTATCATTTTCTAAACTGTTGAGTAAACATCCTGTTATGTTGCTATTTAAAGTTATGATGCAATTGACGTCCAATAAAGACGATGGTTTTTCATCCGAACATGCGTAAATCACGTTCCGGAATACTGAACGGTATATGAACATTTTGTAGTTTAAAATGCAAAGTTCAATCTATTATTAGCACAGGATAAAATAAACCCACAGGTTATAAAGTGACAGGCCTTACTCAAATGTTCATGGCTAACGACATTACACACGTGTGATCAATGATGCAATTAAAGGATCAATTATCTACCGCCCAGTATCGGAAGCAGCCAGGCGAAGCGGGATGGTGAAGTGTGAAAGAAACAAGATGTGTTTGTGAAACACAATGTCCCCCAAAATGACGTTTGACCTTGTAGGATCACCTTGACCTTGACCCTTCACTTCTCAAAATGTGCAGCTCCATGAGATACACATGCATTTCAAATATAAAATTGCTAGCTTCAATATTGCAGAAGTGACATTACATGAGCAATTTTGACCCATATATTTGACCTTGAAGGATGACCTTGACCTTGACCTTTCACCACTAAAAATGTGCAGCTCCATGAGATACACATGCATGCCAAATATCAAGTTGCTATCTTCAATATTGCAAAAGTATTCATAAAATTAGCGATTTGGGCCACATATATTTGACCTCTGACCTTGAAGGATGACCTTGACCTTGACCTTTCACCACTCAAAATGTGCAGCTCCATGAGATACACATGCATGCCAAATATCAAGTTGTTATCTTCAATATTGCAAAAGTACTCATAAAATGAGCGATTTTGGCCACATATATTTGACATCTGACCTTGAAGGATGACCTTGACCTTTCACCACTCAAAATGTGCAGCTCCATGAGATACACATGCATGCCAAATATCAAGTTGCTATCTTGAATATTGCAAAAGTACTCATAAAATGAGCGATTTTGGCCACATATATTTGACCTTTGACCTTGAAGGTTGACCTTGACCTTTCACCACTCAAAATGTGCAGCTCCATGAGATACATATGCATGCCAAATATCAAGTTGCTATCTTCAATATTGCAAAAGTTATTGCAAATGTTAAGGTTGGTGCAAACCAACCAACCAACAGACCAACCAACAGACCAACAGACAGGGTAAAAACAATATGTCCCCCACTACTACTAGTGGGGGACATAAAAATTTCTCACCTTTGCCGACACTGGGACAGTTATTCACACTTTGAGATAAACCACAGTAAATACATGTAAAATCGGGACTTGGGACAATTTTTTATATTGAGATATGGAATTATTTGAAAATAACAAAAATCGAGATATGCGATGTTTATAAATATAGATAAAGAAGGAAAAAAGTTGGGACATTGAGCTTACTTCAACATATCGAGAAAATCGTGATATCCGATGTCGAGATAACGAGAGTAGACTGTAATTTATTTACTTGCATAAGTCTGCAACAGATTTGCACCTGCAGTGGAAAAGTATTCATCATATAATTGTTCTAAACAACTTACTACTTTCTTTAATTTTAGTTTAATTTAAAATAAAAGTTGAGAAGAATATGTGTCGAAAAATGCAAAATAAGCCAGATATTTAATTCTGAAATCGAAAATGTCTGTAAAGACGAATTTGCCAGAATGTATATCATGCATGTACGATGTCAATCTTAATTTAGTTTAATGGTTGTTTTTAAATTTCTGCAGCGATGTCTATTCATACGACACACAAACACTTAACTCCGATCCTAATATAAAGATGAATTCTTCGGTTATTGTAGGAAAATAGGTACGAAATATCACCATCGGCTCGGGGCGCTAATTTGTCTTTGATGCATTTTATGAAATTCGTCTTCAATGTCTTGCCTTTTTTGTGTTATTATAACATGTATTTATCAATATATTACAATTTAACACATATAAAAATCGTATAGTCTCGCTTTAATCGTTTGACAAAAAAATGCCATATTGTACAGAATCATCAAACAATAAAAAACATATTCAAAAGTTTGCTATCTTCCAGAATGTAAAACTATCAATTATATTTAATTCCACTTAATCTTCTTGTGCTTAAAAAAAAATAAAAAAAAAAAAAGAGAGACAACTCTGTATAATCAACATAATTTTTCAAAAGCCATTTTGCAGTTACTTCCCTTGACATGCTAAACTAGAGTGTTCACAAGCTGCTTTACTATAAGAATATAACGAAAATGCCCCCGCCCAGCGACCATGCTTTTTTATCGATCCAAACCATTTTCAAACTCAACCATCATATCCAGAAAACACATGTTCTGACCAAATTTCATGAACATTGGACCAAAAATGTGACTTCTAGAGGGTTCACATGTTTTCACTATATATATAGAGAGTAAAACTGAACCGCCCCCTGGCGGCCATGTTTTTCATCGATCTGGACCATTTTCAAAATCGTCCGAGATATCAATGAAACCAGTGTTTTGACAAAGTTTCATGATGATTGGGCAAAAATTGTGACTTCTAGAGTGTTCACAAGGTTTCTCTATAGCCATATTAGGAATACTGCCCCGCCCCCTGGCGGCCATGCTTTTCAATGGACAAGAACCATTTTTGAACTCAACCAACATATCATTAAGACAAACATTTTGACAAAGTAACATGAAGATTGGGCATCAAATGTGACTTCTACAGTGTTCTTTTTTTGACCTAGTTTTTGACCCAGCATGACCCAGTTTCGAACTCAGTCGAGGTATCAATGGGACAAATGTTCTGACCAAGTTTCATGAAAATCAGACAATAAATGTGGCCTCTAGAGTGTTCACAAGGCAAATTGTTGATGACGCACGACGGACAAAAGGCGATAACAAAAGCTCACCATGAGCACGTTGTGCTCAGGTGAGCTAAAAAGTAGTGCTTCCAGGAGAATTCAAGCCAACCGGAAATTTCAGCCAAACGAGTTCTAGCAATTGGGTTTCACCTTTGTTACTATTTTGAAACTTAAGGTGTCTAAGAAAATAGTATTTATATTAAATAGATCACATCTAATTTTCAAAATAAGCTATGAATATTTTTTAAATGAAGTTTGTGCCAATTTTATATCGACATAAATAAGACATGTGTTCATAAAAAATTTGATACAGACAGACAAACACACAGACGTACCGACGCACAGATGGACGGACACACAATGCAAATGCCATTTTTACCATATCCTGATATAGATGGTTAATAACAATCTTTAAGTCCATTTTGTTGCTCATTATATGAAGACTTACATCTCTGAGATCGAATGTGACCTCAAGATTTTTCTTGAACTGTTCAGCGAATTCCGGATACATGTCCAGAATCTCCAATAGATCGTCACGGTGGATGTTGTGCAGGTCGCAGTAGGTGAGTGCCCGTACATTACAACTCGACTTCCCCACAGTCTTGTACTTACATATATTCTCACCAAACACATCGTCCTTCCCTGCAATATATAGAAGGCACCTTCTGAGAAAACATGTGCTTAAAGTGTCCTCCCAGATTAGCCTGTGCGGTCCAAAACTACACTGTCCAATTAAACTGGATTTTTGTTTAGATGAGACTCCCTTTAAACAAAAAATTCTATAAAATCAGAAAGTGTCAACCCTAATTAGCCTTTAATACCTGTAATGGCACTTATACAAATTGGAACCTGTAATGGCACTTATACAACTTGGAATATGTAATAATACTTTGACAAATTGGGACCTGTATTAGCACTAATACAAATTGGAACCTGTAATAGCAATAATACAAATTGGAATCAGTAATTGCACTAATACAGATGGAAGCTCTAATACAATGTACCACTTATAAAAAATGTGACATGTAATAGCACTCATACAAATTGGAATCTGTAATACTACTTATACTTATCGGAATCTGTTAATAGCACTTATACAATAGGGACCTGTATTAGCACCTATACATAGCACTCATATTTGAATTGGAAGCTGTATTCTCACATATTCAAATTAGGATCTGTTATAGCAATTATACACATTGGATTCTGTAATAGCACTTATGCAAATTATGACCTGTAATAGTAAGTATACAAGTGGAGATTTGTAAAAGCACAACTACAGGTGGACACCTGTACTAGTTCTTCTTTACACATTTCGAAAGGGAAAACTTACTCATAAATGATGACCATGCTTCATATACATGCCAGGGGTGGCAACATTTCAGTTGTGCATATGATGAACAAAAAACAAAATGCAGCATCAATACATTACCATTCAATTAACAGTCTTAACATATACATTACCATTCAATTAACAGTCTTAGCATATACATATTAGTGCTGAATTTGAACAACATGTTTCGTAGTATGATAACTAAATGGAGCTTAACCAATTTATGCCTAACGTCTAGAAAAATGCCTTTGCAAACAGCGTAGACCCAGCGCAGACCCTGATGAGACGCTGCATCATGCGGCGTCTCATCAGGGTCTGCGCTGTTTGCTTAAAGGAATTTCCGTGAAAAATATTCTTAATATAGAAATAAATATATACTAGACATCCCTAATTTTGGAAATAAATTGATCCAATTTAGAAGGATGGGAGAGTCCACTAGGCATAAATGGGTTTATCATTGTACTGAGTATCATTATTTACTGTTCATGACAGAAAAATTGAAACAACATTTATGACTTTTTGAAGAATGATATTCAAGAATTATACATGAGCTAAAATATATCAAAATGCCTTTACCACAGATAACCACAACAAAGCAAGAAGGAATTTGTTTATGGATATATCTGTTACCATTTTCTGAGGGTCCATAACCATCTTAACAGTGACTTATATCAAATAAAGTGCTAAGTAGAAAAGTTACTCAAAATGCTTCATGTTAGTGAAACAATCATGATCAAAGCTCAACCGAAGAATAATGAATGTCTAAAAACCCCTATGTGTCCAATCTGGAACAAAAGAAACAGTTTTCAAAACAAGAGCTGTCAGAGGACAGCGCGCTCGACTATTCGAGTGCTTGACAGTATAACGTAAGCCATCATGGGGTAATTGTTCAAATTATTCAATAAGGTCAAGGTAATAGTTCAGGTATATTTTCCACAATCTATTGAACATTTGTAAAGACATAAAACAAACTGATAAGATTTTATTTCATGTTTGATAGCAATAGCTTGGGTGGGAAGTTTGGAGTGTCCTTCAAAAATAAAGTAAATAAATATTTGTTGTTGGTTTTTTTTAACCATGTTTCAAAGAAAAAAATATTCTTTTGGGTTGGGTGGGGCGGTGAGAGGGGGTATAATGTGGGGTGTGGTCATTTATTAGACAATCTTATAAAAATAAAAAAAGTGAACAAAAAAAATTTTTTTTTGAGGGAGGGGGTTGGGAACATAAAAAAAGGAAAAAAAAATGGGGGGGGGGGGGAGGGGGGGCAGGGATTCTGGGTTGGGGCGTGGGGTATTGTTTTGGTGGAATCCATTGTGGTATTCAGGTAAGAGTTGTTTTGTCAAAGTATTAATAAAATCTGATCATAAATAAAGAAGTTATGACAATTTAACTAAAATTTACTCTTGACCTTGAGAGTCAAGGTCATTCAAAGGTCAAGGTCAAATTGAACTTGCCAGGTACATTACCCTCATGATAGTAAGAAAATAATTGAAGTTTGAAAGCAATAGCTTTGATACTTTAGAAGTCAAGTGGATCTAAACACAAAATTTAACAAAATATTCAGTTACTAAGACAAAAAAGGGCCATAATTCTTACAAAATGCTTGATACAGTTGTCTGCTCTTGTTTATAGATTAGGGTCATGTTGGTAAAGAAGTTTGCAAAATATGAAAGCAATATGTCAAGGGACATTGAAAATATTTGAGGTGGTACACAAACTTTAACATAGATTTATCAATAATATGCATATTCTAAATGAAAAAAGGGCCATAATTCTTACAAAATGCTTGATACAGTTGTCTGCTCATGTTTATGGGTTGGGGTTATGTTGGTCAAGAAGTATGCAAAATATTTAAGCAATATGTCAAGGGACATAGGAAATATTTGGGGTATTACGAAACTTTAACATTTGCACGCTAACGCTCAGACTAACCCTCACGCTAACACCGACGCCGGGGTGAGTAGGATAGCTCCACTATATATTTCATATATAATAGTCGAGCTAATAAAAAAGTGTACTTGTGATCAGCTGCAACTCCTGGGCAATAACTTAGGTCAGAGAGATACTGACACAATTAAATGTTGGGCTAAGCTGGTCTGTTTTTTGTTCACAGGTTTACAGATACTAAGTTGGATTGTGCAAACACGCACTTCTATTTATAAATAGAAACATACAACCATAGTTGGTCACCTCAAGCATTGATTGACAGATGTCTACTGTTCCATAAAAACCTCATCCCTAGCAATTAGTTATTAGCCAACCAATCACTGCACATGCCATACAGCCAATATTACGAGTCTCATTCTGAGAAAATTAGGCTTAACCCTTTACCACTTAGATACATATTTAACCCTTTACCACTTAGATACATATTTAACCCTTTACCACTTAGATACATATTTAACCCTTTACCACTTAGATACATATTTAACCCTTTACCACTTAGATACATATTTAACCCCTAACCACTTAGATACATATTTAACCCTTTACCACTTAGATACAAATTTAACCCTTTACCACTTAGATACATATTTAACCCTTTACCACTTACATACATATTTTACCCTTTACCACTTAGATACATATTTAACCCTTTACCACTTAGATACATATTTAACCCTTTACCATTTAGATACGTATTTAACCCTGTACCACATAGATACGTATTTAACCCTTAAAGATTTAGAAACTTATTTAACCCTTTACCACTAAGATACATAATTATTAAACCCTTTACCACTTAGATAAATATTCAACCCTTTACCACTTAGATACGTATTTAACCCTGTACCACATAGATACGTATTTAACCCTTAGAGATTTATAAACTTATTTAACCCTTTACCACTAAGATACATAATTATTAAACCCTTTACCACTTAGATAAATATTTAACCCTTTACCACTTAGATACGTATTTAAATAAGTATCTAAGTGGTATAGGGTTAAATACATATCTATCTGGTAAAGGGTTAAATACGTATCTTAGTGGTATAGGGTTAAATACATATCTATCTGGTAATGGGTTTAATACGTATATAAGTGGCAATGGGTTAAATATGTATCTAAGTGGTAAAGGGTTTATTAATTATGTATCTAAGTGGTAAAGGGTTTAATAATTATGTATCTTAGTGGTAAAGGGTTAAATAAGTTTCTAAAGTTATGGGCTACTTTTTTTTTAAATTTTATTCTTTATTTTGACTGGAGCTTTAGTTCCAATGTTTACATCTATCAACTTTGAAGCGTTTAATGACAAAATTCTAACCATGCTAAAATCTGTGAAAAGGTGTCTTTAAAATATGCATGCAGCACATTTTCATGTGCACACATACTTTGACAGACCTATAATCAGAGGGGATAATCACGTGATAGTCAAGATGACAACGTCCATGCCTAGGCAGGTATTTTTTGCAGTTTTATGCCTTTTTTACTTGTATTAATTTTTAAAATGCCGCTCACTTTCCAGCCATATCAGCAAGAAAGTTACTAGCATTTATTTTGTATTGATCGGTCTATATCTTGACTTTTCTCGCTGCAAAATTTCTTAGCAGTTTGACCCAATTACAACTCCACTAAGAAAATTTGCGAAGAGTAAAGTCGAGATATATAGCGAATTTTAATACGAAATAAACACTTATCACATTTTTACACATTTTTACTGATATGGCTGGAAAGTAAGTGTCATTTAAAAATTTAACAAAAGTTATTAAGGGTATAAAACGGCGATAAATAACTGTCTCTGCATGGACGTCGCCATCTCGATGATCACATGATTACCCTCTCTGATAATACTAGGCCTTGAATAGAGAAGAAGCAAAGTTGTCTTGGACATCAATTATGGCCCACAGTTAATGATTTACAAAATTAGTGTGTCATGCAGGTCTTGATCAGAGAAGTCGAGAGAATTTCTCGGACATCAGTTATCGCCCACAGCTAATGATTTACACAATTAGTGCTTCATGCAAAAATCTGAAAAATGAAGGTAATTAAGAGTTGTTAAATGTTTTATACAGATTGTTTAATTATTAAGAGGTGAATACTTCTGTAGAAGCAAAACTTGTGAAAACGTGTCACTCACATTTATTTGGCGTTTTTTTCTTAGCTATAATTTCAAAGAAAAACAAAATAATAGTCAGATATAGAAAGTGGCTTTGTATGAGCATTTAGTAAAACATAATATAATTTTTGGATAAATACATTTAAATGAGATGTTGAGAATTCTTTACATTAGTACACTATAATACGATAATTAAATATACTTTATTATGCCAAGAATACAATATTAGTTGCAAACTTAATAAGCCTTGCTCTTTGAAAATGGGGTATAATGCATGTGCGTAAAGTGTTGTCTCAGATTAGCCTTTGTAGTCTGAAAAAGCTTATCAGTGACAACACTTTCTGCCTAAACTTTATTTTTTCTAAGAAGAGACTTTATTGAAAGGAAAAATATCATAAAAGCGGAAAGTATCATCCCTGATTAGCCGGTGCAGACTGCACAGGCTAGTCTGGGATGGCACTTTACGCACATGCATTAAACCCCCTTTTAACAGAGCACAGTCCAAATATTTGAAGACATGTTGTTAATATGTGCTTCATCATAATTTTGCATACTCATATGTGATAACATGATTACATTTTCAACAACATAAAAGCTTCAAAATAAATTCTTAGCGCTAATCTTGAAACAAAACATTAAAACAAAATACCCATTGTTGTAAATTTGGTTCCCATCAAAATTAACCAAAGCAATCACAAGGTACTTTAAAACACATAGGATTACAGCTTTTGTAGAGATTTTACACTAAAAGCAATATTTTGACCTCGACCTTAAAGGCCGCCACCTTATTTTGAACGGCAAGACAGTCCCACAAATACGTAAATGTGCGCACAATTTAATTATTTGCAATCCATCAATTCACAGGTAAGCTTCACAGCTCCAGAGTGGACAGGCATTATTTTGATACATATGAGCCGCGCTCTGTGAAAAGGGGGTTTAATGCATGTGTGTAAAGTGTTGTCCCAGATTAGCCTGTGCAGTCTGCACAGGCTAAACAGGGACGACAATTTCTGCTTTTTGCGGCGTAGCTGATTAATGTCACTTTTGACCTTAGGTGATCTTTAGGTTACATTCATAAAAATGCCCGCGGCTACCCACGAATGAATACACTTCATTTAGTCCATTTGCTGATTTGAGAATACCACAAGAACATTGGAAACATGGCCGCATCTTTCTAACACTGTTTTACTGCGTGTTCAGCATGAAACAATTTTAGCTCTTATGATAAAGGCATGATAGATAGAACAGTTTTACACTCAACTCTTCACATCAATGCAATTTGTGCATAGATTCTACACCTTCGTCAGTTCGCGGTTAGTTTGTGTGAATGTCAGAGTTTATATACAGGTCATCGCTAGGTCTTCATGAATACCTTAAGTTCTGACCGGAGTTCACGGCCAGTAAAATAATCGTTATAAAATAAAGACGCTATGGCGCGAACTATGAGAACTGCAATTTTCTTTAGACCAGAAAGATGTTAAATGAAAATAAATATCCAGCGATATAATTATGGTATGTCAATAATAGATTCTTAATGTGTTTTCAACAATACCATGATAAATATTATTTTTAATTAATTTAACAAGAATTATTCCACCATATTGACTAATGTATTAAGCATGAGCGCGATGATTATTGATACTGTTAATCAAATAGCAATGACCGACAAACCACTAAAACAGGTTTGTTCGAAGAACGCGTGAATAAATATTTAAAATATGTACGGATACTTCGCGTGTGGCCGGTTGGCTCATATGTTTTAATTTCACTTCCATTATTCTTTTGGTTTTCTGTTTTGTATCTATAGGTTTATGACCAGCAATATGTAATAATGTAAAATAATTGGCAAAAACTCCGCGTAACATCCCGTACTGCGTGTGATGCAGCTAAGAACTGCACAGAAAGACATTTGCTATCCTTGATCTCATTCATTGAACTCTTTACCTTTCACAAACTCCAACCACAATCAACTCTGTATATCTTTTTTAAAGATATTTCTTGTTTTATATGTTTCATTTAAGAAAGTCTCTTCTTAGTAAAAATCTAGATAAGGTGTAAAGTATTGTCCCTGATTAGCCTGTGCACACTGCACAGGCTGATCTGTGACAACACTTTACTCACATGCATTAAACCCCCTTTTCACAGAGCTAATCTCTTACACATTTTGTATACATAAAAGTGCATCATTTTGACATCACAGTAAGATCTTGCAATTGACCTAAGAAGTAGATATGTATTCTTATGTGGGATCACTTTGTCATATAGGTTTATATTGTTGCATGATGATTAAGATTTTTTTACACACAAGAGTGGGTAACTATTGTTTGGGACCTAATGCTTTGAAATAATTTAAAACTTCTACGCTAATGGACAGCCAGTTACTTCTAAAACTACAACATGTCAAGCAGAATGTACATGTTTGTTGTTTCACAAAAATGTTATTTAAACATGACCGACTTCAATTTAAATGTAAAGGAGAGCATAAAAATGAAGTGCTCCCTATTCAAATGAATAAATACGGGCTGTGCTCTGTGAAAAGTGGGTTTAATGCATGCGCGTTTAGTGATGTCCCAGATTAGCCTGTGTAGTCAGCACTGGCTAATCAGGGGAGACAATTTCCGCTTTTATTGCATTTTTCATTTCAAGGAAGGAAAATTCAAGTTTAGGCGGAAATTGTTGTCACTTTGTAGCCTGTGTGGACTGCACAGGCTAATCTGGGATGACACTTCATGCACATGCATTAAACTCCGTTTTCACAAAACACGGCCCATATGTATTCCTTTGTATCTTTTGAATAATGATCATGTAGAGCTGTTTGATAATAATCTTAAAACAATTAAAATGTTTAAACATAAAAATTATATTTCCTAAATGCCTCTTAGGAATTTTTTTTTTAACTTATTCAAAGAAAATAATGTTTTAAAAATGACTTAATCATGCTTTATGAGTGTTCCTCTTGAAGCATCCAAGTATTCATGAGGAAAAAGTGGATAAAACAATAATGTTATAATACCTTTTGATTCATCTTCTTGGCCCGCTAAAATGGTAACAGATATCATCGTCATGGAAATGAACAGATGGAACAAAACAAAAACAAAAAAACAATATCACTTAAAAATAATTAAGTTAACAGAGTTTATGATGACACTCACAAGAAGCAAAATATATATGCATGCAGATTAAATGACAAATATAACAATGATAAATCCATAGAAAATCAAATCCACTAATGCAATATTTTTTATGCTTTTCCGAGATATCACATTGAAATGCAACTGACAATCAAAAGAAAAAGGAAATACACACATAACATTAAAATATCAGGAAAAATTCAACATTTTTAATAATATATAGTCATTTGTCCTACATGTTACAAGAAAGCAAATAGCATTTACTAAGACAGACTACATACAAATAAAAGAATAAATACAAATATAAATACAAGCAAAGGTTGACATTTTAATTAAAATATGAGCTGTTTCTAAAATAGTATGCGTCTTTCTGAAATCAAAGGATGAGTAAGACAAAGGTATATAGCAGTTGGACATTGGGAACAATCAATAAAAGAACATAATCTAAAGAAAATATGTTAACTCTTTCAGTGCTGGAACCGAATTTTGAAGGCCTTTTCCTTCTTTGAAACAAAAATAGAAGAAAATGCTTATTTTAGAAATTCAGCAGACGACATTTTAGCAGACAACAAATTTCCCAGCATGCAAAGCGTTAAGTGTTTGAATATATACAGGCTATACATTTTGCTTTACTCATAAATAAATTGTGCCAAATGAAGATATGTAGAGTTTGAAGTATTAAATTCATTCTCATACAGCATTTTTTTCTCAAGAATATTTTTAATTTTTAATTTTAACCCTTAATTTGCATGCTGGGAAATTTGTTGTCTGCTAAAATTTCGTCTGCTGAATTTCTAAAATTAGCATTTTTTTTGATTTTTTTTCCAAAGAATACTATCAGAATAGCAAACAGTTTGGATCCTGATGAGACTCCACGTTCTGTGGCGTCTCATCTGGATCCAAACTGTTTGGAAAGGCCTTCAAAATTTGGTTCCAGCGCTAAAAGGGTTAAGACTAAGAATTGGTTGGTGGATAGGGGCCAAGAGCCATCTACTAAACGAATGACCAGCTATACAGTGTAAGCAAACCAATGAGTTTCCTGCCACTTTGATGGGGGAGGGGGCATAATAAATAGACTTCATCCCAATTTTGATGTGTTTCTCACAACAAAAATGTACCCCTAGAAATCCCAAAGCTCTTACCTAAAATAGCAACCACAATATCATCCTTCAGTATCTCAATGGACCCTCGGGACACAAAGTAGAGGGCGGTCAGGATGTCGCCCCTGTGTACCAGGGTATCCCCGGGGGGTACGTGGGTCGTCTTGAACTTCATGGATAGCGCCCGCAGACAGCCCGGGCTAGCACCTGGTGATATGTGAACATACCACATGAGATAACAGAGACAGTACCCTCAGTAGATAACAGAGACAGTACCCTCAGTAGCACAGAGACAGTACCCTCAGTAGCACAGAGACAGTACCCTCAGTAGCACAGAGACAGTACCCTCAGTAGCACAGAGACAGTACCCTCAGTAGCACAGAGACAGTACCCTCAGTAGCACAGAGACAGTACCCTCAGTAGCACAGAGACAGTACCCTCAGTAGCACAGTTTACATACCACATGAGATAACAGAGACAGTACCCTCAGTAGCACAGAGACAGTACCCTCAGTAGCACAGAGACAGTACCCTCAGTAGCACAGAGACAGTACCCTCAGTAGCACAATTTACCCTTTTGTAATCCCTTAACAAATCATATAAAATTGAAGACCTTTCTTAATAGATTTATGTTCAAAAGGCTTGATGTCCAACCCTAAATACTGATGGGCACAAAAAAGCATCAAACCTGAACAGACTGTCTGCAAGTTACTTGCAGGCTGTTGTGGCTTTATGCTGGTTGCATATAGCCGTTTTTTACTTTGTTTCTGAATGGAAAACGCTTAAAATACAGTGTCTATGAAGATAAATGTGTGATAACTTATGCTTTAGAGATCATTGTTTTAATCACCAATAAAACACATTTTGGACTATCTGACTTTCATGAAAGCATTAACCCATTTATGCCTAGCGTCTGGAAAAAAGGCCTTGGCAAACAGCGTAGACCCAGATGAGACGCCACATGATGCGGCGTCTCATCTGGGTCTGCGCTGTTTGCTTAAAGGAATTTCTGTAAGAATATTCTAAATATAGAAATAACAAGGGCTGTTTGTATACATGCATTCCCCCCATATGGGTTGTCAGTTGTAGTGGCAGCCATTGTGTGAATAAGTTTTCTGGCACTGTGACCTTGACCTTTGACCTAGTGACCTGAAAATCAACAGGGGTCCATCTGTGAGTCATGATCAATGTACCTATGAAGTTTCATGATCCTAAGCGTAAGCTTTCTTGTGTTATCATCCGGAAACCATTTTACTGTGTCAAGTCACCGTGACCTTTGACCTAGTGACATTAAAGTCAATAGGGGTCATCTGCGAGTCATGATCAATGAACCTATGAAGTTTCATGATCCTAGGCATAAGTGTTCTTGAGTTATCATCCGGAAACCATTTTTCTAAGTTGAGTCACCGTGATCTTGACCATTGACCTAGTGACCTGAAAATCATTAGGGGTCATCTGCGAGTCATGATAAATGTACCTATGAAGTTTATGATCCTAGGCATAAGCGTTCTTTGAGTTATCATCCGGAAACCATTTAACTATTTCGGGTCACCGTGACCTTGACCTTTGACCTAGTGACCTGAAAATCAATAGGGGTCATCTGCGAATCATGATCAATGTACCTATGAAGTTTCATGGTCCTGGGCATAAGCGTTCTTGAGTTATCATCCGGAAACCATTTTACTATTTCGGGTCACCGTGACCTTGACCTTTGGCCTAGTGACCTGAGAATCAATAGGGGTCATCTGCGAGTCATCATCAATGTATCTATGAAGTTTCATGATCCTAGGCATAAGCGTTCTTGAGTTATCATCCGGAAACCATTTTACTATTTCATGTCACGGTGACCTTGACCTTTGACCTAGGGACATAAAAATCAGTAGGGGTCTACTGCGAGTCATGATCAATGTATCTATGAAGTTTCATGATCCTAGGTCTAAGTGTTCTTGAGTTATCATCCGGAAACCATCTGGTGAACGGACATACGGACAGAGCGACATGAGCAAAACAATATACCCCCTCTTTTTGGAAGGGGGGCATAAATATACTAGACATTCCTAATTTTGGAATTAAATGGATCCAATTTAGAAGGATGGGAGAGTCCATTAGGCATAAATGGGTTAACCTGAGT
This sequence comes from Dreissena polymorpha, assembly GCF_020536995.1. Classification (NCBI taxonomy): domain Eukaryota; kingdom Metazoa; phylum Mollusca; class Bivalvia; order Myida; family Dreissenidae; genus Dreissena; species Dreissena polymorpha. The sequence goes on along the minus strand of NC_068367.1, from coordinate 5,583,800 downwards.
TGGTTCACTGCCATGCATCAGAACAATAAATATTTCTTTATTGTCTCAAAAGAACACCATTAAGGTTTACGCATTTTTACCAAGCCAAAATTGCAATATTTTTCAATTGAAAATAACCAAATAAATGTTAGCTTATTTGTATAAATAATTTAATAGATGCTTTGTTTTTTTGTTTATAAACAAAACATGTAATATTTTATATCTGTCGCCATCAACAGTCAATGAGTAAACAACATTTAAGAAATCAATGTCACACAGTTTGTTGCTCTTGTCTACCGTAAATCTACGAATATAATACGCACTTTTTTACCTGCCGATTTTTTCTTCAAGTAGGGGGTGCGTATAATATACGAGTTTAGAGCAGAACAAACATTTATCTGTGCAAATTTTCAACTCAATCGCTGTTATTCGCTTCGCGGCAGCCATTTTGAACTACACCATTACATCAAAGGGGTGCAACAGGGCTCGCGCTGTCGTTCGCCATTTGAGTCATTTGCGAAAATATTAAGAATTTGGCTCAATAAAAATCTTATTTGTGAAAATGCAAAAATCTAGTAAAATTTCATTGAAAACATCCGCCATTTATATCGGACTGGTTTTCTATATTTGTCTCTTTGTTTTAATGAAAGTGTTCGCAATTCGAACAGTAAACGAAACCCAGTCTGTACACGATTATGAGACATCGCTTGACCTTATTGTTATTGAAGTGCACATGGTAGCTGGCCAATCAACATTGAGCTCGCTTACACATGAAATGATGTTGTCGAATGAAACGTGAGAACAGGAGGAGCTATCGGATAATATTGGGTCATCCATGCGCAGACACTGTATACTTTGAATACACAGTTAATATCGTCGTCTGCCTACAAAATAGGGACTGGACGCTAAGTCGTATAAAGAGATTAGCAAATAAAAAAAAAAAAATGATAATACCCGTAAATAAATATTTCTTAGCTGACCACTATTTATCTTTCTACCGCATATTTACCATAACTTAAGAAAAGAGTGGTAATTAAATGATTAGTTTTATGATGCTAATAGAGTCTATTACACCTGTCTGCCGATTGCCGAATTAAATTGAAAGGTGATAATTAATTAATTTGTTTTTTACTCCCAAACTAGCCTTAATGACAGCAACGTATTTTAATTAAAGAGATCATGAAAAACACTAGCGGTTTTATTGTACAGTAGACTCTCTGTAAACCGGATGGTCTCGGGACCGGCCTGATCATCCGGTTTTCAGAGAGTTCCGGTTTACCAAGAGTTTTCATATCGCCGAAATATACATGGTATACATTGTGTACAGAATCACATAAAAATAAAACAAACCATATACATTTACATGTACCATGTGATAACTGTACACAGGTACTTATGATGTTAATTGCATTCTTAAAAAATGTGTTTTTAATCGATTAAAAGCAAAAAAATCCACACCGACTTGTTTTGATTAATCCCAAAGTAAGCGTGGTGCTTTATACATGTACGTACGTGGCATTTGTCATATAGGCGAGTGACGACACAAATAAGATTGTTGTAGATACACGATTTATTATTCAATACATACATGTACCACATTTCATAAAACATACACACAAGCAAAAAACAGCGTCATAATTATTTGTTAAGATATTCATAATCACAAAACCTACCAATTCTTGAAGTTTACGATTTCACGAAAAAGTCCAAGATCACTCTCTGCTTGAAAGCACATTATTTCTCCTTTACGATCTTATTTTCTGCAATGTTAAGGAGGATGTCTGCCGTTGCCAGGATGAATGAATTTGCATACAGATGGATGGATATTTAACAGTCATATTTCTTACAGTTTATCTGACAAACAAACAAACAACCATTTCAGCGTTAAAAACATGGCTATAAGATCTTTTAAAATACCCGAGAAGATCACAAGAAAGTAATTGTCGCAACGGCATGCATTAATTTTTTAATAAAATTGTTTATCATAGGCGATAATAAATAATTAATAAAACGATTGAGTCAATCACATTTTGGTGTTACCGCACGTCTATTATAGACATTCACAGTTAGTTTTACATTACTTAATCGGACTCCCAAAGCGCGGTAATGACTTGACACCTTTATGGTATGTTTAATCCGATTATCGATAATTGCGCGAGCAAAATGTGTGACACCGCACTCGCTGTGCTGACTAGGTATTGTTATTTTCACGCCTCGGGCATTTTGAGAATTTAGACCGTCCGGTATACTCAATGTATTTTACGTTGAAAATGACCAAATTTACGGAGATACCCGTCTGGTTTCCGGTTTTCAGAGAGTTCGGTTTATTCAACATTTTATAACAAAGAAATAGAAGGAGAAAATACGGGACTGGCCCGACCGTCCAGAATCGGGAGAGTTCCGGTATTCAGAGAGTCCGGTATTGGCAGAGTCTACTGTATTTTAAATTATATTAAATTATCGAGTTTGTAACTCGATAAAAGAAAAAGTTATTCATCTAGACAACTATAAAAACGGAAGTAACCATTTTGTCTTCTTATTACTTTATTATTATTATAATTATTATCGTCCCAAATATTGTCGAATTGAATTAAATGTGAAAACAAAAATCAGCGTCTCTGCTTCTTTCTTTTGTAATTATGACTGCTTGACCCGGATGTCAACAAGGGGCCCGTGTGTTATCGGTAACAATCAATGGTAATATAAACAATAGACAGAGATATTTATTATGCAACTGTCATAACAACAGTACTATAACACATCCCGATCAATATACCGGGGTAACAGATAGTTGACAACACCAAATTGATTTGCTATTTTCACAACAAAAAATATATTGACACATTTTTTCGGAAATGGCCAATTTCAGAAACTGATTTTTTAGTGCGTATTTTACTCGGATTTTCAATTTTTACCGATAAATTTTGACCAAACTCGGGATTGCGTATTATGCACGAGGGCGTATTATATTCGTGGATTTACGGTATTTTATATTGATACCATTATTGTTAGAATGACAATGTGTACTCTATCCATAAGACCATAAGACATGCATTAAAACTTGGTCCCACGAGTACAGAAATTAAGACTTCAAATGAAAAATATTTACCAATTGGAATGCTTGATACATTTGGATTTACCAACTGAAAATGCTTATTACATTTGGATTTACAAATCAGAATGTTTGTTACATTTGGATTGATCAATGAGAATACTTGTTACATTTGGATCAACCAGTGATAAAGCTTGTTACATTTGGATGTCAAATTAATTATGTGGAAGGCTTATGAATAATAATTAAGAATCATAAATTATTTAAATGTAGTTTATTAGTTTGTGGGTCACTAACACATCTCCACCTACCTCTGAAGGCTGAACAGTTACTGAGCAAGGTGCGGTTAAGATGAAAGCAGATGTCTGCCTGTAGACACTCTGGAAAGCTTTTCAGCACCTGATTTACAAGATCAAAGATCATAGAATATTAGAGGCTTGCTCTGGGAAAGCAGGGCTTAATGCCTGAGCGAAAAGTGTTGCCCCAAATAAGCCTTTGCAGTCTTTGTGTCAACAGGCCCTCTAATAATGTATCAGATGATATTTCAGTTGAATAGTGTCTGAAACAAACTATTTATAAAGTAACCATGACCAAATGTCAAGTCAAAAGATGAGATGCAATATTTATGGGCACCAAAATGTTAGATCATCAATATAATCTTCTAAAACACTGGTGGAAAATAGAGAGACAATGTTTCCAGGTAATCAATATTCATTGCAACCAGGTTTTATGCAAAGACATAAATTCAAGTGGAAAATAATTATACGGGATTTCACTAAAATTGCTGTTTTAGCAAGGGGCACCATAATTTTGTTGTGGAAAAGGCAGACATTTATTCTCTTAATTGATTCATAATGCTGGGACCGTTAACCTTTTCTGTTCAAAATCGTTTTTTTCTCCCGGAAAGTAATTGGTATTATTAGTCTAAACATGGATTTTGGAAACATTAATAAGAGAAGCTGAGATTTGGATGGTGAAATTTGTTGAGTGTCATAAACAAAACATACAAAAGAAGAATACAAGCAAACCAAATGAACAATTATTCATTACATAAATTGTCCAATATTTCTTACATGCCAATTTTATTATTCAAGCTAAGGGTTTTTGCTAATCCTGTGGGAGTTAACACATTTTTTAATATTCAATCTTTTAATAACAATAGCATCATAATCACACATACATAATATTCACAAATGCATTGATTAATTAAGCATGTACTATGAGTTTCCAAACTTGTAGGGTTAGGGTTAGGCTAACCCATGATGACTTTCAAAATATTTTGTTTGAAGAAAAAAGTGTGCCATATGTAGCGTAGCACCATATCCCTGATATCATGACATCCATAGCACCATATCCCTGATATCATGACATCCATAGCACCATATCCCTGATATCATGACATCCATAGCACCATATCCCTGATATCATGACATCCATTTGGTGACCACAACTGTAAATCAGGTTTAAGACATAACAAGAGATGTGTTTGTAAGAAACACAATGCCCCCTATTGCGCAGCTTTGAAATAAAATTTTAATGTATCATTTGGCAGGTTTAGAAATTATCTACCTTTTAAAGCATTTAACTTTCCTTGGATGTATTTTTTTACTTTTGACCTTGAAGGATAATCATGACCTTAACATTTCACCACTCAAAATGTGCAGCTCCTTCAGATACACATGCATGCCAATAATCAAGTTGCTATCTTCAATATTGCAAAAGTTATGGCCAATGTTAAAGTTTTCGGATGGACAGACGGACAGTTCAAATTGTTATATGCCACCCTACCGGGGGCATACAAATGTTTGTTGCAACTTTCCTGACCAGCCGTAATTTTTTCCTGCGAATACTAAACAGCTGCGGCATTCCAGGTTTTGTTCTCAATCATGTTTCTTTGCCACACTTGATGACACTTGTTAACTAAATCTTTAAATATGTGGACGGCAGTGGCATGTTGATGGTTTGTGTCACTCTATGAGCCTCACTCTCAGAAAACAGGGTTTAATGCATGTGCTTAAAGTGATGTCCCAGATTAGGCTGTGCAGTCTGCACAGGCTTATCATGGGTGTAAACAATTTCAGTCTTACCTGGATATTTGGTAAAAAAAGACTTCCTTTAAACAAAAATACAACAAGAGCACCGCATAACGGGTGCCACGCTCGGCTGCAAAAGCTGATCAGATTTTATTTATTTTTTTAGAGGTCACAGTGACCTTGACCTTTGACCTAGTAACCCAAAATGGGTGTGGCGTGTAGAACTCATCAAGGTGCATCTACAGATGAAGATTCAAAGTTGTAGGTGGAAGCACTGTGATGTTAGAGGCAAAGTTAAGTTTTATATTAGAGGTCACAGTGACCTTGACCTTTGACCTAGTGACCCAAAAATGGGTGTGGCATGTAGAAGTCATCAAGGTGCATGTACATATGAAGTTTCAAATTTGTAGGTGGAAGCACTATCATTTTAGAGGCAAAGTTTTATATTAGAGGTCACAGTGACCTTGACCTTTGACCAAGTGACCCAAAAATGGGTGTGTGTGTAGAACTCATTAAGGTGCATGTACATATGAATTTTCAAAGTTGTAGGTGGAAGCACTGTGATATTAGAGGCAAAGTTTAAGTTTTTTATTAGAGGTCACAGTGACCTTGACCTTTGACCTAGTGACCCAAAAATAGGTGTGGCGTGTAGAAGTCATCAAGGTGCATGTACATATGAAGTTTCAAAGTGGTAGGTGGAAGCACTATGATGTGAGAGGCAAAGTTAAATTTTTATATTAGAGGTCACGGTGACCTTGACCTTTGACCTAGTGACCCAAAAATGGGTGTGGTATGCAGAACTCATCAAGGTGCATGTACATATGAAGTTCCAAAGTTGTAGGTGAAAGCACTATGATGTTAGAGGCAAAGTTAAAGTTTTATATTAGAGGTCACAGTGACCTTGACCTTTGACCTAGTGACCCAAAAATGGGTTTGGCATGTAGAACTCATCAAGTTGCATGCACATATGAAGTTTCAAAGTTGTAGGTGGAAGCACTTAAATTTTAGAACCAATGTAAAGGTTTTAGCACGACACCTGGACGGCGGATGACGAGGAGGCTATGACAATACCTCGGGTTTTCTCCGAAAACAGCGGAGCTAATAAAATCACAAAATGTAGTCCCCGACTGCACAGGCTTATCTGGGACAGCACTTTGCACACATGCATAAAGCCCAGTTTTGTTTGCTTTACATACCATATTCATGTCGATGCCATTAGTGTATGACCAGGCGTGTTGGAAGTACTCCTCGAGTCGCTGTCGCAGAGGATTGGGTATCTGGTGGAAGCGTATGAACTCCCTAATGCGAAGCATCTGCGTGTGGTAGCGTGACGTGCCCGAGTAGAGGCGCTGTATAATGGCGCTCACGTTACCAAATATACTGGCGTACATTAGAGCTGAAATGTTGGAGAACTAGATCAGTAGATTCAACCAATTTTACAATTAGATCAGCAAATTTAATTTTGCAGACTTCGCAGGCTAATCCGGGACAATGCTTAATGCACATGCGGCCCAGTTTTCAATTAGCGAGGCTCAATAAGATCAGTAGATTCAATAGATTTACATCAAACAATCAGATTTGTCTATTAACACACCAAAATATATCAGAAAGTGATCCTTAAATGATTATAATGCTTTTATAAAGCAGCATAATAAAGAAGTCTGTTCTCTAGCTGATTGTTACCTTGCAATTGTTCATGTCATAAAACATTAAAAAGGAAATCAACTTACATCCAATTAACATGATAAGAATACTGAAGATTTTTTCGGAGTTTGTATTCGGAGAGACGTTTCCGAAGCCCACACTGGTGAGACTGCTGAACGTGAAGTACAAGGCGGTCACGTATTTCGACTTCATCGAGGGCCCATCGTGCGTACTGTTGTACTCCTGGTGCGTCTGCCTCGCCAACTCATCCAACCAACCTATCTTGGGGTACGGCAGGTGTGGGCGCTCGAAGTTTCCAATGGCGTACCAGATGCATGCCAACCAATGAGCGATGAGGGCAAAGGTCGCCATAAGCAACAGCAGCATGGCCGCCCCATATTCTGAGTATCGATCCAACTTGCGGGCCACTCGTACAAGTCGAAGCAATCTAGCTGTCTTTAACAAACCAATTAATGTTGTTGTCTGAAATGTAGAATTATAAACAATTATTGTACATGGCTGCACATAATTTTATTACTATGATTTTTTTATACTAAAATCTTGCTATTTTTGGGGAGTCTTTGTTATTTGGAAAGATATTGGGATCTCTAAACAAGCAAGTAAGTTAAGGAGAAGAGATGGCCTGGAGCTTTATTCATCAATGACATAATTAAGTCTGTTTTTTATACTTAATATAGCTCAAGTTTTGGACTCAAGTTTAGAATCAGACTCAGACTTAGTGCACCTAATGCCAAAAACAAAGGTAAACTTCGTTTGTATGACATATATCCACACTACCATGATTCCGTTTTAACTTTGAACCCGATCCAATCACAATCCTAACAATTAAGTGAGCACATCCATGTTCTTGTGGCTGCCTAAATGCTAAACATATGAGTCAACTCCGCCATGGAAAAGAAATAATATAAGCTTTACGTTTGTTTTCTAATCCATGAATTTCTTACTTTGTTACAATGTATTGAATTGTATGATTACCAAATGAATAAATACGTTTTAACTAAAGGTAAACTGCAAACCCAGACTCAGTTAGGTAAGTTTGAAATACTTTGCCATACAAATCTTGATTCTGTCGAAACTCTTTCCCGCTCTGAAGCAAAGTGGAAATGGCTATGTGCAAACAGCATAAAACCAGAACAGTCTGTGAGCAACTCGCAGTCTGTTCAGGTTTTATGCTGTTTGCTGTTCATCAGTATCTAAGGTTTGGAAAAGAAGCATTTCAAACTTGAATCTAGTAAGAAAGGTCTCTAATTTAATTTAACTTTGTAAGGGAATACAAATGCTTCAAAATACCTATCTTTGTGGTAAAGGGTTAAATAAGTCTATATCTGAGTCAAAGTCTGGCTTTGAGATCAACAAGTTTAATTTAATAATTAATGAATATGGCTAATGGTCATTTATCTATACTCTGCAGGTGCTATTTGTGCCCTTTTCGTTCTTGGTCCAATTTTTCACCTGCACAATATGAAATAACAACAACACATTAAATCCTTTCAGCAAATATCTTGCAAATGAGACCTTGCCAATATTTAGCATAAAAAAACTTGTAGTTACAAACCTCTTAAATAATCAGGATGTAGCAGCTGTTCAGTTTAGTCATAGCATTGCTTGGGTAAAAGATTCAATAGCAAGCATATCTTCTTTGAAATATTTTTTTTTTAGAAATAAAAATTAATCATGTAAAGACTGCATCTCATGATGTAAAAACAATACATAACGTTTTGTTAATTTTACTACAAAGAAACACCAGTTATTATTTTAAGCATCTTTTACATGAGCATCGTACTTGGAAAATAGGGCTTAATGCATGTGTGGACTGCATAGGCTATTCTGGGATGACACTTTACATTAAGCCCCATTTTTCCACATCTGATCTCATATGATTTCTCATAAATGTTGACTATTTCAAATTGTCTGATCATACTGAAGAACAGATACATTTCCTTAAAGAAAGAACTGTAATTGTTCATGTCTGAAAAAGATGTGTTTTTGTTTCATCAAAGGAGGCTCTGAGACAGCAAAGAAAACAAAAGCTGAGAAGATAATCATACATAACAGACATATTGAACAACACAAACTTGTGATCCAAACATTTGTGTATGATGATAACATTTCAGAGATAAAAAAAAATTCGGGGAGCTTACCTTGAAGAATGTTAAAAACTTTTTTATCTGAAACGATGTAATACATCAGAATTGCTTGAATAAGAATTATGATGTGATGATATATAATAGATCCACTTTGGATTAAATATTTTTCTTTGAACATATTTGCTATTGTAGATAATCAAACCGTCTGTTTTCTTACTTTATGAATGAATGATAACAACAAGAAATAGTTCAGTCAATGAGACAAATAAATGTCCATGGTGATTATGTCTTTTTTACTGCAGAAGACTATTTTATTATAATACATTATCATATAAAACCTCTCAGATAGTTTGCATATTTGCAAGTACTATTGTAATTTCTCATCAATTATTTCAAGTTCTTGCACTGTGCCACAATAGCAAATTTTATTAATCTTTTCAAGAATTACAATTTTCACCAGTCCTGTTCTTTAATGGTTACGGAAGTGACAGAATGAATAGACAAAAATATCATCAAATGATTAACGCTTCCTTCACAGTAGAAAAGTGAAAATGGCTGTATGCAACCAGCATAAAACAAGAACAGCCTGCAAGTAACTCACAGACTGCTCAGGTTTTATGCTGTTTGCTGCTCATCAGTACCATACTGTTGGAAATAAGCCTTTCAAACTTGAATCTATTAAGAAAGATCTTCATCTTAATTTTCTTTTCTAAAGAATTACAAATGGGTCAAAATGATATTTCAGCAGTGTTAATGACCATTAAAGTCATGAACATTTTTACTTCTGAAGGAATGAGACTTCATATTTCTGCGTTCGATCCCCTATGTGGGAGCTTTCTTTCGATCTTCCCAAAGACCCCAGGTACTGGTCCATAGTCCCAGGAAACGGACTCGAGAGCGTTTCAATAAGCCATAGGCTTTAAATGCAATCAAGCTTAAACAAGAGATTGCCAAGCAATATTGTCCCCTCCCGGTGAAACTCCACCATTGTCAGTAAAAAATTATTATTTTTTGTTGCCATAGCAACCACAATTTTTGATGTAGGAACAAAATGAATTGACGTTCATAATCTCCATATTGCCATCTGTCCATGATACAAGTTTCATGAAAAAATATGAAGAACTTTATAAGTTATCGCAGGATCCAGAAAAGTGTGATAGACTAACAGACTGACAAACAAACTGACACACAGAGCGCAAACCATAAGTCCCCTCCGGTTTAACCGGTAGGGGACAATAAATAGGTTTAAACTAATTCACCTCATCAGTTTCCGATCCCCATAGCAGCAGATCAAATGGTATCGCCGCGACGACATCGATCAGGAACCAGCCCTTGAAATAGTGCACCGCGATCTTCCCAGGATGACTCACCACCTCGTCATTCTTGTTCACATACGTCGTGCGGAAGTTGATGAGAATATCGATGATGAACATGATGTCCACGATGAGGTCGGTGATGGTGAGAGGGTCAGAGTAGCGGGTCTTGGCGTCCCGGTTGTGTTCGTTGAGGAGGAAGGCGGCCATGTAGGGAGTCACGACCGCTGTGTAGATGACGAGCAGGAGGATGATCCAGTCCCAGACTGCCTTGAACGGTGAGTAGTGTAGGATCGTGCACTTGTGTATCCGTGGTGACTGCAGCTTGTACTCTGGTAAAACGTCTGCCCCTAGTGACAACACCTACAAAGCAAAGTGCTTATTTTAGCATTTAAACCCATTTATGCCTAGCGTCTAGAAAAAAGGCCTTGGCAAACAGCGTAGACCCAGATGAGACGCCGCATGATGCGGAGTCTCATCTGGGTCTGCGCTGTTTGCTTAAAGGAATTTCTGTAAGAGATATTCTAAATATAAAAATAAATATACTAGACATCCCTAAATTTTGGAAATAAATTGATCCAATTTAGAAGGATGGGAGAATCCACTAGGCATAAGTGGGCTAATAATGTAGTTGAAAGTGTGTGAACACTCTGCTGATGTTGCCTACACACAATCAATGCTCCAGTTAGGCCTCAACAGATGGGCCCCACGGTCCCACCCTGCCCACTTAGACCCCAACCCATACCCTTTGTTTATTTGATAACATTATTATACAGGAAATTTAATTTGAAGTTTCAATCAATAAATTAAAAATTAAAAGTAAAACTACTTTTTTTTACATTTCAGAAACAATGTTTTAAATGAAAATATGTGTAATATTAAATATATTCAAATATAATACATGCAATATTGAAAATATGCCCTAGGGGTAATATGACCTTGCCCTGATGACAATGATATTTTAATATGTAAAATGATTTTGCATGAGGATTTTTTTTATAAACCCGCTATATGTATGTTATATATAAAACTCCTCAGTTTGAGCACTGATGCAACACCTGAGCCAGGTTCACCTATTGTCAGTTTTGTATCAAATGTTTGGATATGCATATTCAGGTTTTTTTTTCCCACTTTTTTGGAAGATAGCCCATGGCTTTGGAATTGGGAATTTTATCGGCATTTTCATGAAATTGGGAAAATAAATTAATTAGCCTTTTTTTCACACGAAAAGTCCACTGATTAGGGAAATACTAAATTTGATTTAACTCTTTATAATCATTCAAATTAAAAGAAAAAAATCATATAATACTTTGTTAGATGTAATTAAATTAAAATTGAGATAAAATACACATAAGACTTTTTTTTTTTGGCAATTGGGAATTTTTGGCCACATTTTGGGAAAAAATATACTTTTTGGGATTGGGAACATAGCTGAATTTCGGCTATAAAATCGGGCCAAAAAAACCCCCTGATATTTCAACATAAACACTGCAACACAAACTCAGCACAGTTTACCTACCATTTATTTTGTTGGCAATGTTTAAGTTATCAATCCGGCATTTATCAATCAATAGTCAGTTGTGAAAAATATAGACAGATACTGTTAAATCATTAATATATGTTGGCGCAAAATTTTGTGTTTTTTTTTTAATGAATTTTTCATGGACATGAAAATTCATGGATTTCTTATTTCTCAAAAAAAGCATACAAAAAACAACAAATTATTATTGATTGGGATTTTTTGGATTGTTTAAAACACAAAATCAATGAAAATTCATGCCCCATGCATAATAATAATATTACAGGTGTGAATATAATCCGCCTGCTGCAAGGTATCAAGATAGCAACCACATAGAGAACCCACCAAACCAAATATCAGATCACTTTCAAGGTGTACAGGAATTTTTAAAACATATTACTCTTCCTTTGGGACTGATTTCCAACATATTGTAATTGTATTTCTAACAGGAGACACACAGGACTGACTGGGTCTCCTTATTTGTTACCTAATTGGCACCATACTAAAATCCTCATGGACATGAAAACATCGCAGAGCTCGCATGCTCATTTTGAACCCTTTTCTGCTTAAAAACGTATTTTTATGCATTGGTTGTCCCTTAGAAAGTTACATTTAATCAAATACCTTTCTTACTAAATTCAAGTTTTAAAGATTTATATATTTTGATATTATAAACTCTTTCATTCAAAATGTTCTGTGTGAAACAGGCAAACTAAAAAACATTAAAACTGAAAGTCTTGTAATTCCCAGTACTTGCTTCAGTGTCAAACAAGCAATATAAAAAACATTAAAACTGAAAGTCTTGTAATTGCTTTGTTATTTTTCAGAAGCTTTGAAACCAATCCCAATTCACATGCAGTGTGGTTTAGGCGTCAGAACTGGCATCTTCTTCATTGCCGAATAATATGATTATCTTGCTTTAATTGGCATCTTGTCATGGATCCTCCAGAAAGAAGGAATATAATCAAAATGCCAAGACTCTCTTCTTCGTAAAAACTGCCATCTGTGTTAAAAAATAAGACATCCAAAGTCATTAAAAACTAGACTTGCTCTTAGAAAATAGGGCTTAATGCATGTACATATAATGTAGTCCCTGATCATCCTGTGCTTGCTGCACAGGCTATTCAAGAACAAAACTTATTGTTTTAATGGTATGTTGAGTTTAATTAAAGGTTTCTATTCTTATAAAAAGTCCAGTCAAGGAAAAAAGTGTAACCTCTGGTAAGCCTGTGCGGACAACACAGACTTATATGAGACAACGCCTTTAGCCCACATATTAAGCCCCGAGTGTTTTCCCAGTGCCAGGCATACAATCCTCATGGAGAAGGTATAACAAATAATAGTTGTAATTTTGAGGAAACACATGTGTAGGTCACAGGGATCGTTAGGTAAAAAATACTCTATTATACTATATATATATATATATGTAGTATAATATTTTTACTTAACGGTCCCTATGGTGTAGGTAGGGATGTATGCCCCCATATTCAACATTTGCCTAAAAATTTTGCCTATGTACAAAACAAGTATTTTATTGCCTAGTGGACCTTTATGCTCTCAATTAATTGTTCTTTAAGGTAGGTAGAAGGATGGCACACACAGATGCTAATTCCTCTTATAGAAGTCATTAGGAGACAGTTTTTAAATAGCATGACGAAATACTATGTTACAGTCTGGACATGCTTTATGGCCAAATGGGATCTTTGAACTCTAAGTGTGACTTTGACCTTAAAGATAGAGAGATGATTGTTACCTGTGACACATCTAGTTATCATGAATTGCATTTGTGCCAAGTTATATTAAAATCCATCAACAAATGGCAAACTAATGGCTGAGACAGGAATTTTAAAACTGCTTTATTGCCAAATTTGACCTTTGACCTCTACTTGTGATCTTAACTTCTGAGGTATGGAGACCAGTCTACATGTTTCAGGTTATCTTATGACGGTAAACATATGTGCCCAGTTATTTAACAAGAGCTGTCAGAGGACAGCGCGCTCGACTATTCGAGTGCTTGACAGTATAACGTAAGACATCATGGAGAAGGGGGGGGGGGGGGGGTATAATGTGGGTGTGTGGTCATTTAATTGATGATCTTTTAAAAATAAGGAAAAAAAAAATATTACTATTATTATTTTATTTTTTTTTGGGGGGGGGGGGGATTCTGGGGTGGGGCATGGAGGATGGTTTGGGTGGAGTGCATTGTGGTATGTCATTTAAGTGTTGTTTTGTCAAAGTATGAATCAAATGTGATCATAAATAAAGAAGTTATGGCAATTTAAGCAAAATGTTCAATTATCTAAGTGTCAAAGGGGCCATGATTCTGTCAAAATGCTTGATACAGTTGTCTGCTCTTGTTTATAGATTGGGATCAAATTGGTAAAGAAGTATGCAAAATATGAAAGCAATATGTCAAAGGACATAGAAAATATTTGAGGTGGTACGCAAACTTTAACATTTGCACGCTAACGCTAACCGGAACGATAACACCGACGCCGGGGTGAGTAGGATAGCTTCACTATATATATTTCATATCTAATAGTCGAGCTAAAAATCCATTAATATTTGGCAAAGTTAGCTCTGAGACAAGATTTTTTGCACAGATGCACAGATTGACAAACATGTAGCTGGCACATGATGACATGATGTTTTACCTCGGCCACAGCAGACCGTCGTTTATTGTAGCGCAATGAACTCACTGCTTCCTCCTTTCTTTTCTCATCAGCAAACACTCCCCTATGGACAGTTTTGGCAAGAACAAATCTTGCAAGCTCATCCATGATTTATAATGCAATTTGTTTTATTGCTTAATCCATTGTAGTTCAATTAGATGATTGTTTAGTCCTTCAAATTTGTTGTAACAGATTTCCCTTCTGTTTTCTTTGTACAAAGATGAAAAAGTCCAAAGTTTCTTCCAATTTAAAGTCGATTCAAATATAACAGAATGTTTATTTCATTTTTTTTTCCATTTCCATGACTTGTTTAAAAAAACTTTCCAACGGTGTCAATTTCACACAGATTATTTTTTAAGTAGTACCAAGTTCACATAGCTGTCTGTTCATGAACCTATTTCATCAAATGTAAATAATGAACTATACATATGAGCCGTGCTCTGTGAAAAGGGGGTTAAATGCATGTGCGTAAAGTGTCGTCACAGATTAGCTTAAGCAGTCTGCACAGGCTAATCAGGGACAACTCTTTCTGCCTAAACTGGATTTTTGCTAAAAAGGGACTTTTTTTTAAACAAAAAAAACCCATAAAAACGGAAAGTGTCCTCCCTGTTAAGCCTGTGCAGACTGCACAGGCTTATCTGGGACCACACTTTATGCACATGCATTAAACCCCCTTTTCACAGAGCAAAGCCCATATTCATGTCATAACACCCATATTCATGTAATAACACTATGTTCATACATATCACACTGATAGAAAAGCTCTAATGTACAGTAGCTTGAGTTACTGAATGCTAAGTGGTACCTTCATTTTCCTGACCACTAATTACTTAATTGTGACTTAAATCACAGAGAGAAACAAGAAACCGTCGGAGACGGGTGATGCTCCCCAAAGTTTTTTTGTCACAATATTGCACTATATACTCAGATAAAGGGAAACGTCTTGAGGGGCATAACTTTGGACAAAATAATACGATGGATGGTTTAGCAACTTAAAAATTTAAAAGGGCCATAACTCTCTAAATAAATCATCTAACCAGAACCCACAAATAACATGTGCATCTCCTCAAGGTAGTTAAGCTTCCCATAAAGCTTCATTGAATTCCAGTCAGTAGTTGGGGGGACAAGAATTGCACTATATGTACAGTTTATAGAAAATTTCAAAGGGCCATAACTCTGAAAAATCCGACCAGAACCGGCTGATAATATGCACATCTCCTCTTGGTAGTGAAGCTTCCCATAGAAGTTTAATTGAATTCCGGTCATTAATTGCTGAGAAATAGCCCGGACAAAAATTGTGCACGGACGGACACACGCACTGACAGTCGAACTATATGCTCCCCCCAAAAATTTTGGGGGAGCATAAAAATCATTATATTTACTAAGGTTTAACTTACAGAGTTGGATGGGAACTAAAAAATAAAAATGACACTTTTTTTTGGAAACCTTCAACTGGTAATTTTTTGGCTCCATATTCAAATGTTTCTGATATGTTTAAACAATAAATATCTTAATGCTTTAACAATTACTGTCTTAAAAAACAACAATCCCTTTGCAACACAAACAATTAACATGTCCCTTTCTCTGTCCATCACTAGTTGTACCCCAGTCCTCCATTAAATCCACTAACAAAGTTTCAAATTCAAAACTACCAGGTTTATCCTCACCTTCTAATCCTGCCCATGAAAGCACTACATTCTGGCCAAACATTCTTGAGAATTAAATGCACAGGAAATATACCTACCTAACATGTGATTAGGTAATAACTTCATAAAAATCTATGCTTTTTATCTTTGGCTGATAAAAACAAGCATCCACATCTCTTCAGGAAGGCTTAATGGACAACTTTTACATAAACACAAACAAGAGTTATCTATCCTGAATTTGTTATAAGTAAATAAATGAGCCAGTGCTCTGTGAAAAGGAGGTTTAAGGCATGTGCTTAAATGTCGTCCCAGAATAGGCTAATCAGGGGCCACACTTTACACTTTTATGGTATTTTTCTTTTACAGAAAGTCTCAGTCTTAGCAAAAAAATAGGTTAAGGCAGAAAGTGTTGTCCCTGTTAAGCCTGTGCGGACTGCAAAGGCTAATCAGGGAAGACACTTTACGCAGTCATGCATTAAACCCCCTTTTCACAGAGCACGGCTCAAATTATACAATAAGGCTCAAAGGAGACCTGAAGGAACTAAACTATTCTGAGAAGCTTTTGTGATGTTAAGAGAACCATTTTAGAAGTTGGTAGAGATATTATTTCACTATAGTCATATAGGACTAAAAACTGCACCATCACCTGACAGCCCAGTTTTCAACAGATTAGAACCATTAATTTTTCAGCTGGGATATCATAAGACCAAAATGTATGTGATGTGCAAGTTTCATGATGATGACAAAAGAATGACTTCTAGAGCCTTTACAAGGTTTCACTGTAGACATATATCAAAAACAGTTTAAACCCCTTGCAGCCATGGTTTTCAACAGATCGTAATTCTTTCAAACGCAGCTGAAAAATCATAAAACAAAAGTTATGTTCTGAGCACATTTTATGATGAAGATTTTTCTTTCATCTGACCTAGTGACATAGTTTTTTACCTCAAATGACCCAGTTTCAAATGCACCTAAGATATTGTTGTGACAAATGTTCTGACCACATTGCATGAAGATTGGAGAATAGATGTGGCCCCTAGAGTGTTCAGAAGGTTAAAGTAAATGACGCACAACAAAGGAAGGACAACAGCCAATTAACATAAACTCATCATGAGCAAGTTACGCTTACTTTACCTAAGCTAAACCCTAATGAACCTGCAATGTCTGTAAAAAAACAGACATTTCCATGCAAGCTAATGATATTATTAAAAAGTACCACTGGGCATTAAACCAAATAAATGGGTGTTAGTGAATATGCAGGCTTATCTGTAGTTTTACAGGTGAATTTTGTAATGAACTGCAGATTAGAGACAAAATAAAGTCAACTAGAGCCTTGTCACAGACGTGACGTATACCCCCACATGCTGCATTGACACAGACTATTTTTCATCCTGTCTTCACAAAACAAGAGAACCTAATTTATGGCGATTTTTAAGAATTATTATGCCATTATCATTTATAGCCATTTTGACCTTTGAAGTCTTGAGTTCTTTCAAATGACACGCTGTCCAATGACTGTGAACAAAATTAATGTACAGAGTCATTTTTAAATCTCACAATGAATGACATAGTTATGGCCCAGACAAGATCATTTATTGCCATTTTTTACCTTTGAACTCAAAGTGTGACCTTGACCTTGGAGATATCGACGTAATTCTTTCGCGCGACACACCGTCCAATGATGGTGAACATATGTGCCGAATGATTTTCAAATCTCACAATGAACGACATAGTTATGGCCTGGACAAGCTCATTTATGGCCATTTTTTACCTTTGAACTCAAAGTGTGACCTTGACTTTGGAGATATCGACGTAATTCTTTCACGCAACACACCCTCCCAATGATGGTGAACAAACGTGCCAAATGATTTTAAAATCTCAAAATTGACCCGGACAAGGTCATTTATGACCATTTTTTACCTTTGAACTTTATATGTGACCTTGACCTTGGAGATATCGACGTAATTCTTTCGCGTAACACACTGTCCAATGATGGTGAACAAATGTGCCAACTGATTTTAAAATCTTACAATGAATGACATAATTATGGTCCGGACAAGCTCATTTATGATCGTTGAACTCAAAGTGTGAACTTGACCTAGGAGATATGGACATTATTCTTTCGCGTGACACACCGTACAATGATGGTGAACAAATTTGCCAAATGATTTTAAAATCTCTCAATAAAAAACAAAGTTATGGCCCGGACAAGCATTTGACCTTTGAACTGCAAATGTGACCTTGCCCTTTGAGATATCTACGTACTTTTTTCACACGACACACCGTCCCATGATGATAAACAAATGTACCAAGTCATTTTAAAATCTAACGATAAATGACATTGTTATGGTCCGAACAAACTTTCAGTTTAAAACACACTAAGTGACCCCGTGACCTAGTTTTTGACCTGGCATGACCCATATTCAAACTTGACCTAGACATCATCTAGATACAACTTCTGACCAAGTTTTGTGAAGATCGGATGAAATTTCGGGACAGACAGACAGACCAACAGACGGACCGACCGACAAAGTGACTCCTATATAGCCCCCATTACCAATGGTAATGGGGGTATAATTAACAATTACAAGCACCTGAAAACATTTCTTATAATAATTATGTTTCCAGATAGCATAGAGTTTTAATTTAAAATGAACCGTGCTCTGGGAATACAGGGCTTCATGCATGTGCGCAGAGTCATCCCAGATTAGCCGTTGCAGTCTGCCTTAACAGTATTTTAGCTAAGAAGAGAATCCCTTTAAATCAAAAATACAATAAATGCAGAAAGTTTCGTCCCTGATCAGCCTGTGTCGACTGCACAGGCTTATCTTGGAGGATAATTTACGTACATGCATTAAGCCTCGTTTTCACTAAATGATTCTCTAAAGCATCACTTAATGGATTCAATCTACTGATTGAAATGGATAAAAATGTGGGTAACGTTCTAGATAGTTTAGAACAAAAACTCATAACAAATTTAAAAGTAATTTATTCTTATAAAGTTATTTTTTTTACCTTGCTACATTGCTGATTAGCTTCCTTCCAAAGGAAATAGTATATCCAACATAATTTTATAAATTTCTGAATGATTCCTAGGCTGAACATTTTCTTTTTTATATTATATGTTCACAGACTGGCACAATGTATTGTGTCACTTCCTCCATTATATGTTCACAGACTGGCACAATGTATTGTGTCACTTCCTCCATTATATGTTCACAGACTGGCACAATGTATTGTGTCACTTCCTCCATTATATGTTCACAGACTGGCACAATGTATTGTGTCACTTCCTCCATTATATGTTCACAGACTGGCACAATGTATTGTGTCACTTCCTCCGTACATAATGAAGACTATTTATTGAACACATTAAGCTCAAAGTACAAACTGAAAACAGCAATAACCATATGACCTGCACTTGAGAAAATGAGGCTTAATGCATATGCGTAAAGTGCCTTCTGCACAGGCTCATAAGGGACAAATCTTTCCTCCAACACTTTTTGCTATGAAGAGGTTTCTTTTAAATGAAAAGTACAATAAAAGCACAAAATGTTGTCCCTTATTAGCCTCTCTAGAGTGCACAGGCTAATCTGGGACAATACCTTTAAGCACATGCATTAAACCTCATTTATCCAAAGCAAAGTTAATATACTTAACAAAATCCTCGAAACTAGCAACAACTCAAACTGCTAAGAGAATATCTATCCTCTAGAAATGGAATATTGGCAGTGTCGCACTGTAGCAAATGTCGTTTGAACATAAAGGCCATGATAGGAAACAATTCCGCAGCGTTTTCTTGGCTTCCCAATGTTCAGCTGTCCCAGGAGAGTCACAACTAACACGATAGCCTACCAGACAAAGTGTCGTACCAGATTAGCCTGGGCAGTCTGCGCACCACTTGCTGTGGAATTATTTTTCGTTTCATGGAAAAAGGTTTTAAATTAAAATCAAGCCTCGGGCAAAAGTGTCATCCCTAATTAGCCAGTGCTGTCAATAAAGGCTAATCTGGCATGACACTATGCACATGCATTGAGCCCAAAGAACAAAAATGTTCTGAGCAGGAAGTGTTACGAAGATTTTAAAAAAGAATTTTAAAAGAAAAAAAAACAACCTGTAGCCACGCTTTTGAAAAAAAACAATCATTTTCAAACTCATACAGTTTATATATCATAAATACACATTTGTTTAATGTTCTAAGAAAGTTTCATGATTGCTAGGTAAAAAATGTTACTCTTAGTATTCAAATGGTTTTAGTATAGCCATATGCAGAAAACTTCCCTGTCTCACGGTGTCCATGTTTTTCAATGGACGGCAAAAATATATGACTCATCAGAGAAATAATTAAAAAAATGTTTTGAGCAGGTTTCCTAAAGTTATGAAAAGAAATATGACTTCTAGAGAGTTTACAAGCTTTTTTTCCTATTTTTGACCTTGTTATCTCGTTTTTGACATCATGAGACCCAGTCCCAAACTGAGATGTCATGGAACAAATGTTATGGCAAAGTTTCATAAAATTGGGCATTTGAATTTGATTATCCCTCTTTAGCACTCAAACCTATTTCTTAATATTGTGTGACACAGTCTCCAACTTCACTGTGGTTTCATTGGGATAAATGTCCTGACTAAGTTTAATGGAGATTTGGCAATAAATGTTAGCTCAAGGTTTTTCTTTAATATTACCTAGTTACCTAGTTTGTCCCCCCACTTAACCAAGTTTTTGAACTTAGCAAAAATATAACTAGGGGAAATGTTTTGATTAAGTTGTATGGAGATTTGGCAATAAATGCTGCATCAAGACAGTTCACAACTCTTTCTTCAATTTGGCTATATGACCTAGTTTTTATTATCCTAAGTGACCCAGTTTGAATTGTGCTGGTATAAAATGGGGATATAAGTTAAGACTAAGTTTAACAAGGGCTGCTATTCATAAACGGATTGACCTACTTGCAATCCTTAATAAGAATTTTCGGCCAATCAGCACCATTGTTTTATAAGTGCATCAACCAATAAAAACGCCGCTTTTTAACAGCGATAGGCATAGTAAAGTACTGCCTCTTTTTAACGCTTCTTATAAAGGTTAGATATTTTTAAACTAATAGATTTTTATTAAGGCACCGCACCAACACTGCAAAGTTTTCTTTTTATATCAATGGTACAGCCCAGTAAAATCGGGCTGTCCATTTTATGGCCGTTTTCTGCTTTTTTATGCAGAGTTCTATGTTAAGCAGTGTGCTCGGGCAATGGTTTATAACCGAAGTCCCGAGGGTAAACAATCCCATTAGTCAGAACAAGGGCTGTTTGTAAAACATGCATGCCCCCCATATGGGCAGTCAGTTGTAGTGGCAGCCATTGTGTGAATACGGTTTTTGTCATTGTGACCTTGACCCGTGACCTAGTGACCTGAAAATCAACAGGGGTCATCTGCGAGTCATGATCAATCTACCCATGAAGTTTCATGATCCTAGGACTAATCATTCTTGAGTTATCATTAGGAAACCATTTTACTGTTTTGAGTCACTGTGACCTTGACCTTTGACCTAGTGACCTGAAAATTAATAGGGGGTGATCTGACAGTCATTAACAATGCAGTTTCATGATCCTAGGCGTAAGCATTCTTGAGTTATCATCCGGAAACCATTTAACTGTTTCAAGTCACTGTGACCTTGACATTTGACCTAGTTACCTGGAAATCAATAGGGGTCATCTGCCAGTCATGATCAATTTACCTATGAAGTTTCATGATCCTTGGCATAAGCATTCTTGAGTTATCATCTGGAACCATTTTACTGTTTTTAGTCACTGTGACCTTGACCTTTGACCTAGTGACCTGAAAATCAATAGGGGTCATTTGCCAGTCATGATCAATGTACCTATGAAGTTTCATGATCCTAGGCGTAAGCATTCTTGAGTTATCACCCGGAAACCATTTTACTATTTTGAGTCATTGTGACCTTGACCTTTGACCTAGTGACCTGAAAATCAATAGGGATCATCTGCCAGTCATTATCAATCTACCTATGAAGTTTCATGATCCTAGGCCTAAGCGTTCTTGAGTTGTCATCCAGAAACCATTTTACTATTTCAAGTCACTGTGACCTTGACCTTTGACCTAGTGACCTGAAAATCAATAGGGGTTATCTGCCAGTCATGATCAATGTACCTATGAAGTTTCATGATCCCTGGCGTAAGCATTCTTGAGTTATCATCCGGAAACCATTTTACTGTTTCTAGTCACTGTGACCTTGATCTTTGACCTAGTGACCTGAAAATCAATAAGGGTCATCTGCCAGTCATGATCAATGTACCTATGAAGTTTCATGATTCTTGGCGTAAGCGTTCTTGAGTTATCATCCGGAAACCATTTTACTATTTTGAGTCACTGTGACCTTGTCCTTTGACCTAGTGACCTGAAAATCTATAGGGGTCGTCTGCCAGTCATGATCAATCTACCTATGAAGTTTCATGTTCCTAGGCCTATGCATTCTTGAGTTATCATCCGGAAACCATTTTTATATTTTGAGTCACTGTGACCTTGACCTTTAACCTAGTGACCTGAAAATCAATAGGGGTCATCTGCCTGTCATGATCAATCTACCTATTTAGTCTTATGATCCTAGGCCTAAGCGTTCTTGAGTTATCATCTGGAAACCATTTTACTATTTCGAGTCACTGTGACCTTGACCTTTGACCTAGTAACCTGAAAATCAATAGGGGTCATCTGCCAGTCATGATAAATGTACCTATGAAGTTTCATGATCCTAGGCCTAAGCGTTCTTGAGTAATCATCCGGAAACCATCTGGTGGACAGACAGACGGACGGACAGACCGACCAACATGAGCAAAACAATATACCCCCTCTTCTTCGAAAGGGGGCATAATGATGATTTGGAAAAGTTCAAACATACTGACCAAGTTTCTTGAAAATTCAAGTCATAAAAGATGATTTAACCTGGTAACCTATTTTTTGGATGCAAGTAAACCAGATTCAAACTTTGCCTAGAAATTGTTGATTTAAACATTCTGACCAAGTGTCATAAAGATTTAGTCTTAAATCTGGCCTTTTCAGGATCAGAAAGATTTCCTAAGATTTTACCTTGTGACCTAGCTTTTATAAGCATGTGATACACATTCAAAGATGGACTAGATACTTTCAATAAAAACATCGTGACTAAGTTTCCTCAAGAATGAGTTATAAATCAGGCCTATAGAGTGATAACTATGTTTTTCTAAGATTTTACTTGGTGACCTAGCTTTTTGAGGCAAGTGCCCAGATGTGAAGTCATTCTGGATTTTGTCAAGATAACCAGTCAGACCAAGTTTCATCAAGATTGAGACATGAAAGTGGCCTCTAGGCTGATAACAAGGTTTTTCTTAGATTTCATCGGGTGACCTAGATTTTGGATGCACATGATCAAGATTCAAACAAGACCTAGATATTATCAAAATAAAAATTCTGACCAAGTTTCATCAAGATTGATCAGTAAATGTGCCCTCTTGGATTTTCTAAGATTTGAACTAGTAATTTATTTGTTGGACCCTCATGACCTAGATTTAAACTCAGGCTAGATAATTGAGGATAAAAAATGTGAATAGGTTTCCTCAAGATTGGATGAAAAAGGTGGCCTCTAGTACTACAAGGAGCTAAAATGATGCCCCATGGTGACTGATGAAAAAGGTGGCCTCTAGTATGATAAGGAGCTTAAAATGATGCCCCATGGTGATTGATAAAAAAGGTGGCCTCTAGTACGATAAGGAGCTAAAAATGATGCCCCATAGTGGCTGATGAAAAAGGTGGCCTCTAGTACGACAAGGAGCTAAAATGATGCCCCATGGTGACTGATGAAAAAGGTGGCCTCTAGAACGATGGTACACCAGACATCCACTGATCACAACAGCAGCTCACCATAAGTACCTCATGCTCAGGTGAGCTTAACCCAGTGGACTCTCCCATCCTTCTAAATTGGATTAATTTATTTCCAAAATTAGGGTGGTCTGGTATATTTATTTCTATATTTAGAATATTTCTTACAGAAATTCCTATAAGTAAACAGGGCAGACCCTGAGGAGACGCCGCATTATGCGGCGTCTTATCTGGGTCTATGATGTTTGCCAAGGCCTTTTTTCTAGACGCTAGGCATAAATGGGTTAAGGTGAGCTAAAATGTCATGGTAAGATCATAATTATATACTGGCTTTACTTGAACTAGTTATCAAGACCAAGTTTTAATTTGGCTCATAAATCTTGGGTGATATATAAGAGTAGCTATCCACAATTTCTGAGAGAATGGAACATTCTTTGCAAGTTTAATGCCAATAATGTAAATTCAGCAAGTAGGGAAAAGCAATTAAAACAACATTCGTTTCCCAGACAGTCAGCTAGACTTATCTTCAGGGACCCATATTTGACAATTCAAACTGTTCTTATTTTCAGATATATAATTTGAGTAGACAATGGCTTTTTCATCAGCAATAAACAGTCCTATACAATTCTGATGTCTCCAAATAATGGTGTTGGGAAAAATACATTTGCCTTATTATGGTTATTTCAAAGTTGTCAGGACCAGCTAAGAAAATTCACACTGACGATTGTCAGATGAAACATTTTTTTGCTTGTAGATTACCATAATATTATATACCAGTGTGAAATTTTAAATAAGGATATGACAATGCATGTTTCATAAGTTTCATTATACTAAAAAAACCATTATTTCTTTGAACCATATTTTAAGTTATTAAGGTTTGTGCTTTCATTTGATAATTCTTATGTGATATTGTTTGGAAATTGGCTTTAATGCATGTGTGTTAAGTGTTGTCCCAGTTTGGCCTCTGCAGTCTGCACAGGCAAATGATTAAGGGACAACATTTTCCTTTTTTTTTTGTATTGTTCGTTTATAGGAAGACCCTTCTTGAGGAAAATCCAGTTTAGGCGAAAATTTCGTCCCTGATTAGTCTGTGTGGACTGCACAGGCTAATCTGGGAGGACATTTTACTCACATGCATTTAGCCCTCTTTTCACAGAGCGAGGCTCATATATTCCAGAGATGCTGCAGCCTTTATAAAAGAACTGAAACTAACCAATAAACACTGTCACCAATGCTTAATCAAGCAGTAATTAGGAGGAATCTAATTAGCCAAATGACAAAAAGATCCAAGCTTAGGAATGTATTTGTGAGGATGTTGATTACACCTGAGGCCCTTATGAGCCTCTCTCTGGGGATATGGGGGCCTTAATTCATGTGCGTAAAATGGCATACCAGATTAGACTGTGCATTCCACACAGGCTGATCAGGGACGACACCTTCTAGGCCTAGACTGAGTTGTTGTTTAAAAAAAGTCTTCATTCAAATAAAAAAATGCAATTAAAGCGGAAAGTATTATCTCAATTAGAATGTACTGACTGCACAGGCTAATCTGGGATGACATTTAATGCATATCAATTAAGCCCAGTTTTCCTAGAACAGGACTAAATAAAATAACATTCATATTCATCCTATATAGCCCCCTATCCATGTTCTGAGTTAATCCAGTTTATTTGTCTATGATTTCTGCATTTTTTTTCTGACAGAAATCTCTAAAATTACGCGAGTATTCCCAAATACTGCCCTCTATTTGCCTACAGAGTTCCATCAACCTGGCTTCAGTATTTTTAAGATCCACATTTTTCTGATAGACAAACTGATGGACGGAAGGAAGGACCAGGGAAGGACTACCTACTGAAAGAAGACTTGATAACAATGCAATTTCATAGTGGTCATATACTTTGAGATAAAAAAAAAAAAACAATAGGCTAATGATATATATTATACATTTTTCATAACTGTATTGAATGTAAACTGATAATATTATCATATTTCTTAACTTACTATTAATTTCTAAATGTCAAATACACCTTGAGGAAAGTCTGCTGCCTGTCAGCCTGCCAAACTTTAACAACTTTACCAGCTTTACATGCAGAACATTGACTCAAACAAGAGGCCCCAAAGGGCCCTGTGTCACTCACCTGAGAGACTTAGATGGAAAAAAACAAAGATTAAAACTCTTCAGCAAATATTTCAAATTATTAGTATGACAAGACTGACTTTAAAAATAAGGTGTTCCAAAGTATTCACAATAGACCTATATAGAAAATTACCCCACCCACCCTGGCGTCAATGTTTTTAATACCCAGATTTAAAAAAAATATATATATAAGGAAAATGCTTCTTACAAACATATAGAGAAAACTGACCCATCCCTTGGCGGCAATGTTTTTCCACTGATCACGACCATTTTCAAATTCATCCGACATATCAATAAAACCAATGTTTTGACCAAGTTTCATGATCAAAGATTGGCCAAAAAATGTGACTTTTAGAGTGTTCACAGTCTTTTTCAGTATATAAATATAAGAAAAATGACCCCCCCCCCCCCCAGCGTTCATGTTATTAGATTGATCAAAACCATTTTTGAACTCGACCGTCATATCCAGGAAACAAGGGTTGTTAACGTTGTTTTGTGAAAAGAAAAGGTTTGCTGTTTCGGCAGATATATACATTATGCGTTATCATTATTTTGTGTGTGTGTGTGTTTAAAATTTTTTAAATAGACATTTGTAACCCCTTGCAACATAGCTATTATTTTGGATAAAAGTTATATGAGGACAGTAATTTAATAATGAGCATCAGCAAAAGAAAATGGAAGTACATTTTTCAACAAATTGTTGTCAAAATTTGAGATCATTAGATAAGCATCTCAGCATCTTATAAGGGATGACTGTTTACAATCTGTTTAGCAAGAACACTTTTAGATACTGAAAACAACCATATTTGTTCAAGAGATTGTGTTTTTATAAAATAGTTCTTGCATACTTAAATAAAATATGTTGAATTGTTATCAAATATCAGAGTCAGTTATAAAAAAGTAAACAAGTACGAGAATATGTACAGCTACTAGAAATTCAATATTGATCTCCTTTTATAGTACAAAACATCACTTGATCTTTCTTATAGTTATAAATGTGTGCAAATATAGAAGTAAACACAAACAAGACATTTGAAAATGTATCATATCAAAACAACTACCAAGCTATTTGTAATTTAAATGCACAACAACACTGTAGGCCATTATTATTGCAAAAACAAATGCAAATCAACTTTTCTTCAAACAGTTGTTTGTGCTTCTTAAAAGATGTGACAAGTTGTTGTTGTTTTTTTACCTACCAAATTGTTAACATTTTTGACAAAGTGTTTTTAAAACAACTGGAACAATTTAAGGACTCACCTTGCATTGTATTTCCAGTTGAAACAAGGTCTGTTTGTAAAACATGCATGCCCCCCATATGGGCTGTCCGTTGTAGTGGAAGCCATTGCGTGAATACGTTTTTTGTCACTGTGACCTTGACCTTTGACCTAGTGACCTGAAAATCAGGTCATCTGCGAGTCACGATCAATGTACCTATGAGGTGTCATGATCCTAGGCAAAAGCATTCTTGAGTTATCATCCGAAAATCATTTTACTATTTCAGGTCACCGTGACCTTGACCTTTGACCTTGTGACCTCAAAATCAATAGGGGTCATCTGCGAGTCATGATCAATCTACCTGTGAAGTTTCATGATCCTAGGCATATGCGTTTTTGAGTTATCATCCGAAAACCATTTTACTATTTCGGGTCACTGTGACCTTGACCTTTGACCTAGTGACCTCAAAATCAATAGGGGTCATCTGCGAGTCATGATCAATCTACCCATGAAGTTTCATGATCCTAGGCGTATGCATTCTTGAGTTATCATCCGGAAACCATTTTACTATTTCGGGTCACCGTGACCTTGACCTTTGACCTAGTGACCTCAAAATCAATAGGGGTCATCTGCGAGTCATGATCAATCTACCCATGAAGTTTCATGATCCTAGGCATATGCGTTCTTGAGTTATCATTCAAAAACCATTTTACTATTTCGGGTCACCATGACCTTGACCTTTGACCTAGTGACCTCAAATCAATAGGGTTCATCTGCGAGTCATGATCAATGTACCTATTAAGTTTCATGATCCTAGCCCCAAGCGTTCTTGAGTTATCATCCGAAAACCACCTGGTGGGACGGACCGACCGACCTACCGACCGACCGACCGACATGAGCAAAGCAATATACCCCCTCTTCTTCAAAGGGGGGCATAACAACAATAAAACTTGCTAAAATCACAAATCTTTCATAATCACACACACACACTACTGACTAACAGAAAATTGTAGGGGTAAAACATTTTAAGTTGTAATGTCTTATCCATCATATGAATGGTTTCCATTTGACATCCACACAAAGGTCTTTGATGAAAGTGCCCAGTTAATTGGGGTCAATTTCCAGGAGTGTTACACAATTACCACCTGGCCACAATGCAGGCACAGGTATAAATGAGTTTTATAGAGAGTAGCCTAGGATAAGTGAATAAAAAGTCAAATAAGAGTCATATGCAACACTTCTTGTTGTTTTATTGGTTTTATCACTATGTTAAATTCTGCAAAGATATAGATAACAATCATAAGTAATGACAATAATTAATTTGAGTAATGCAATAATTATGATTAGATATTTGGGTTGTGGTTAATGTTTCTGAATCCATTTCCAGTATCATCATAATCATCATCATCATCATCATCATCATCATCATCATCATCATCATCATCATCATCATCATCATTATCATCCTCATCATCATCATCATAATCATCATCATTGTGCACCAACATCCACATTACAACTAGAGTTTGGTTTTAATATAGTCATAATATGAAAACTGCTGCTACCCTGGTGGCCATGTTTTTCAACAAACCGTAACCATTTTCAAACTCAGCCAAGCTAACAATACAACAAATCTTCGTACCAAGTTTCATGAAGATTGGGCCTATCAATGTTACTTCTAGAGTGTTAACAAAGTTTCACTAAAGCCATATAAGCAAAGCTGCCCCACACCCTGGCGGCCATATTTTCAACAGACCTAAACCATTTTAAAACTCAGCCTAGCTATCATAAAAACAAATGTTCAGACCAAGTTTCATGAAGAATGGACTATAAATGTGACTCCTAGAGTGTTAATAAGGTTTAACTATAGCCATATAAGCAAAACTGCCCTGCCCCCTGGCGTCCATGTTTTTTTACTGATCTGAACCATTTTCAAACTCAACTGTCGTATCCAGGAATCAAATGTTCTGACCACATTTCGTGAAGATTGGACCAAAAACGTGACTTCTAGAGCGTTCACATGTTTTCACTATATACATATAGAGAAAACTGCCCCGCCCCCTGGCGGCCATGTTCTTTCACCGATCTGGACCATTTTCGAACTCGTCTGAGATGTCAATAAAACCAATGTTTTGACCAAGTTTTATGATGTTTGGGCAAAAATTGTGACTTCTAGAGTGTTCACAAGGTGTCTCTATAGACATATAAGGAATACTGCCCCGCCCCCTGGTGGCCATATTTTTCAATGGACCGAAACCATTTTTGAACTCAACCAACATATCATTAAGACAAACATTTTGACAAAGTTACATGAAGATTGGGCATCAAATGTGACTTCGACAGTGTTCACAAGGATTTTCTTTTTTTTTGACCTAGTGACCTAGTTTTTGACCCAGCATGACCCAGTTTCAAACTCGGTCAAGGTATCATTGGGACAAATGTTCTGACCGAGTTTCATGAAGATTGGAACAATTAATGTGGCCTCTAGAGTGTTCACAACACAAATGTTGACTGACGGACGCATGACGTACGACAGACAAAAGGCGATCACAATAGCTCACCATGAGCATGTTGTGCTCAGGTGAGCTACAAATGCAGGACAAAAATCACCATATGTACAAATATTGCAAACACGGGCACCTTTACCAAACTAAATATGGGCATAAAGTGTTATTCAAGGGTTGATAGAAGGATGTTAATAGTTCATCAACCCAAGGAACTATCATGGGAGTGGGATTATCATGTCAAGCTTTCGTGCCAGTAGCCAAATAACAATAATGCAGGTCACTGCACCGTAGCACGAACAAAACATCATGCCTCACCACAAATCAATAATGATGTTAAGAACAATCTTGCAATTGAACAATGGGATCTTGCAAACAATTCCTTTCAATACTAAACTTACCTTAGGAATTTTGGGAAACATCACTAAAGCAGCCTATGAAATAAAAAATATTTATTTTACTGGCTGTTTGAACATGTGGTTCATTTATCATTGGATATGTAGACTTTCTTTTGGTTCATTTTGCCTTAGACTAATTAATTAAAATGGTACCCATTTATCTTTGGGTTCCTTTACCTTGAACAATTTTTGTGGGAAACAAATATTCAGCCACAAAAAACAATCAACAGCAGGGCCTTAGGAGACAATGCCATGTGTCACAGACACTCAGTGACAATTGATGCCCCCATGGAACATGTTTGCACACAGACAAATCCAAATGTCAGTTTAACAGTTTTGGGAATGAATATTTCATCAGAATAAATAGAGACATAAATCTGTTATACATGGCCGAAATTCCTTCATTTAAAATTACCTTTACAATAAGGTCTTTTAGCTGCAAACAGTTTGGCCCAAATCCAACAAGCACTTAAAAAGGAGCCCAGTCGTGCACACAATTTTATGGAGAAAATATGCTTTGGTGGGAAAATGACAAAGGGACGTTATTCCCCCCAAAAAAATCACATCCTTCATTTACACATAAAGGTAAATCAGCTGATTAAGTTTCAGTTTTCCAACCCTTTACCACTTAGATACGTATGTTGACGTGTTTGTAGTCCCTTACAAAGTTATATTTTATTAAAGATCTTTCTTACTTGATTCATGTTTTATTTGTAAAGGCTTCATTTCCAACCCTTAGATACTGATGAGCAGCAAATAGCATAAAACCTTAACAGACTGGGAGTTACTTGCAGGCTGTTCTGGTTTTATGCTGTTTGCACATAGCTATTTTCACTTTGCCTCTGAGTGGGTAAAAGAGGAGTTGAGTACACAAACTTCTGGACATTATCTGCATCTGCTTATAGAGATGTACGGAGACAAGTGCAATAATTGATGACCCCATTTTGTGAAGGCATAAAGTGACCCTTGCTCTGACAAAATGTGGCTTCATGCATGTGCGTAAAGTGTCATCCCAGATAAGACTGTGCAGTGTGCACAGGCTAATCAGGAACATCACTTTCTGCTTGTATTGAACTTTTATTTTAAAGCAAAATCCTTTAAATGAAAATTCAGTTTAGTCAGAAAGAATAGTACAGACTGCTAAGGCTTATTTAGGACAACACTTTATCTACATGAATTGAGCAATGTTTTCCTAGAGCAAGGGTATTTAGGACAACACTTTACCCACATGAATTGAGCAATGTTTTCCTAGAGCAAGGGTATTTAGGACAACACTTTACCTACATGAATTGAGCAATGTTTTCCTAGAGCAAGGGTATTTAGGACAACACTTTACCTACATGAATTGAGCAATGTTTTCCTAGAGCAAGGGTATTTAGGACAACACTTAACCCACATGAATTGAGCAATGTTTTCTAGGGTATTTAGGACAACACTTTACCCACATGAATTGAGCAGTGTTTCCTAGAGCAAGGGTATTTAGGACAACACTTTACCTACATGAATTGAGCAATGTTTTCCTAAAGCAAGGGTATTTAGGACAACACTTTACCCACATGAATTGAGCAATGTTTTTCTAGAGCAAGGGTATTTAGGACAACACTTTACCTACATGAATGAGCAATGTTTTCCTAGAGCAAGGGTATTTAGGACAACACTTTACCCACATGAATTGAGCAATGTTTTCCTAGAGCAAGGGTATTTAGGACAACACTTTACCCACATGAATTGAGCAATGTTTTCCTAGAGCAAGGGTATTAAGGACAACACTTTACCCACATGAATTGAATAATGTTTTCCTAGAGCAAGGGTATTTAGGACAACACTTTACCCACATGAATTGAGCAATGTTTTCCTAGAGCAAGGGTATTTAGGACAACACTCTACCCACATGAATTGCGCAATTATTTCCTAGAGCAAGGCTCATATAGCTTCTAGCATTTTTTTTTGTATATGTAACCCAGCCAGAAAAATCCCCGACCACCATGGGGATCGAACCCGGGACCTCCCGGTTCTAAATCAGGCAGACACTCTACCGCGTCGCTATAAAAGCTAGCTCATATAGCAAGGCAGTATAAGTTCTCCTTATACCGAACCCTGCTACATACACCCCCTCCAATTCTGAAATTCTTACACGAATTCCTAGTGCCATGACATCTGTGGGACGTCTGACACACATGGTGATTTTTTTACGTTGGGCGCCAAAGTTACCCAGCTAGAAAAATCCCCGACCACCATGGGGATCGAACCCAGGACCTCCCGGTTCCAAATCAGGCAGACACTCTACCGCCCTCGCTATAAGAGCTAGCTCATATAGCAAGGCAGTATAAGTTCTCCTTATACCGAATCCTGCTACATATAATAGGAATACACATATAAATAATACAGCAAGAATTTGATGACATTGAACATACATTTCTGTTTGTAACCAGTGAATATTAACATATTGTATTATGCATGTGATTAATTAATCTAAGTAGATTACATAAAGCAACATACATATGTATCGGCTATCAAACTGGCGAATTGCTTATTTTCGTCTTTATTTGCCTTATATCTTATAATTTTAAGCACAAACTTCTATGTGGATTATATATCAAAACTTAACTAAAATGACGACAAAATATTATGGAAATCAATTATTGCTTATCAAACAAGAGGGCCATGACAGCTCTTGAGCGCTCACCTCAGTTCAAGGACACCAATTATTAAAGACAAGGAAGGAAGCATATTTTGTAATGGATAATGTTCACACTTAACAATGTTTAAGCATAAAGATCCCATTGATGCCAAACATCAATACATGGGTTCAAACCTTAAAGAAAACTACTGGAGAAGGAATGCCATTATGAATATTGTCATTAACCAAATTATGCCTAGTGGACTCTCCAATCCTTCTAAATTGGATCAATTTATTTCCAAAATTAGGGATGTCTTGTATATTTATTTCTAACAGAAATTCCTTTAAGCAAACAGCATAGACCCAGATGAGACATTTTTCTAGACGCTTAGGCATAAATGGGTTAAAATTTATGTGAGACAATAAGATGATGCCAAAACATGCAGTGCTTAACAGTTCCCAAAAACGTGTCAAAGACAAAAACCTTTACTATTTTAAAGAAAACCACATTTCTGATGTCAAAAGTATTGTTGTTCACTATAAAAAAAAGAACAAATAGACTGTTCTGCAGATCTTACATGCACAAAGATTTAAACTTTCCAATATAAAGACGTGAAACTCCAGCTGCTGGAGCAGTATTGCATTCTCATTATATACAATAAGTTGGTCCTTTATTTAAGACAAGAGACCAATTGCCTAAACAGTACAAAGCAGCACACTACAAAACAACATAAACACATATAAGAATACAGCTGGGGTCACCGCCTTGGAAGGGTCAATGCAAAGCATTGGGGTTTTAAACCTGTTTTAGAGCGCTTAACCTCCAAGACAGATTTTGTCAATATATATATGACCCTAGCTCTGGCAAAATGGGGCTTAATGCATGCACCTGGAGTGTCGTCCTAGATGAGCCTGTGCAGTCTGCAAAGGCTAATCCGGGGCAAGCACATGCATTAAGCCCAATTTTCCCAAAACGAGACTCATTCTAGGAGTCTAAACTATTTGGCATCTGCTTATTACAAAATAGTTAGTCCTTGCAATGACATAATTAGTGCATATAAGGAAGTGATCTTTTATCATTGTGATACAAGTCCCATAAAATGTTAAATGCAAAGTTAACTCAAAACTTAAAGGCTTTTTTACATATAGACTTTGCTAAATTTAGTCAATCAAGTTAAAATTGTGTTTTTATTATTTTGACAAGAAAAAGTATATTTTTGCAGACTTATATTTGCCCATTTAGTTTTAATTAGTGGCTTATCTCCCTTATTAAACCTCAGTGATATCAAGAGATTAACCCATTTATGCCTAGCATCTAGAAAAAAGGCCTTGGCAAACAGCGTAGACCCAGATGAAATGCCGCATCATGCAGCGTCTCATCAGGATCTGCGCTGTTTGCTTAAAGAAATTTCTGTAACAAATATTCTAAATATAGAAATAGATATACTATACATCCCTAATATTGGAAATACATTGATCCAATTTAGAAGGATAGGAGAGTCCACTAGGCATAAATGGGTTAATTTAACAACAGCACACAGAAGGATTATTGAAGTTGAACTACTGAGTAAATATTCTTTTGGATGTTATTCTAAAGATTATTTGTTGAAATGTTTCATAATTATGTTACTATTTCTAAGTTTGCCGTAACTGACTTCAAATTGGGACTGGGATATTTCCATTACATGAGTTAATCATTAGACGCAATGTGCACACATTGGGCACTACTAATTTCAATGACCATTCTAACATAAATTTAGATAACATAATTTGTTGAAAAGGGGATAAAACGGACGTTTGTTTAAACAAGGGCTGTTTGTAAAACATGCATGCCCCCCCATATGGGCTGTCTGTTGTAGTGGCAGCCATTGTGTGAATACGTTTTTTGTCACTATGACCTTGTTATCAAAAATTCCGAAAACCATTTTACTATTTCCAGTCACCGTGACCTTGACCTTTGACATAGTGACCTGAAAATCAATAGGGGTCATCTACCTATGAAGTTTCATGATCCTAGACGTTAGCATTCTTGAGTTATCATCCGGAAACCATTTTCCTGTTTCGAGTCCCTGTGACCTTGACCTAGTGACCTGAAAATCAATAGGGGTCATCTGCTAGTCATGATCAATGTACCTATGAAGTATCATGATCCTAGGCGTAAAAAATTAAGCATTCTTGAGTTATCATCCGGAATCCATTTTACTTTTTCGAGTCACTGTTACCTTGACCTTTGACCTTGTGACCTGAAAATCTATAGGGGTCATTTGCCAGTCATGATCAATGTACCTATGAAGTTTCATGATCCTAGGTGTTAGCAGTCTTGAGTTATCATCCGGAAACCATTTTAATATTTTGAGTCAGTGTGACCTTGACCTTTGACCTAGTGACCTGAAAATCAATAGGGGTCATCTGCCAGTCATGATCAATGTACCTATGAAGTTTCATGATCCTAGGCCTAAGCGTTCTTGAGTTATCATCCGTAAACCATCTGGTGGACGGACCGACTGACCGACGGACCGACATGTGCAAAACAATATACCCCCTCTTCTTCGAAGGGGGGCATAAATATGCTTGTCATATGCAAATATTCTGGGGTGTTTTGCCTAAATAAATGTATCCCCACTTTTGTAGTCATGCAGAAAATCATTTATAAAAATTGTATTTGATATGAAATATGGATTTCTCCCAGTGATGATTTATATGATAGTAGCATTATTATATGATTGGTGAAAACCTTGAATAAATGAGTTACTAGCATAATTATACAGATTAAACAATAATAAACATTTCAAAAGTGTGATAATTGCATAAACATGTGTAAAAAGGGAGAATTATAAACAATGGAACTGTGATATAAAAAACATTCAAAAATGTATCAATAAAAGAATCCAAATCAAGTGTGTGACTCTGTTAAAAATTCCTCTTACCAGTTTCTCAATTTCCTCTTTCACTGAGTGATCCTGAAACAAAGGCTCCTTTCAATGGTTCTTTATATCTATACCTAAACAAGTTTTGCAACAAGTAAAACTTTGGCAGATGCATCTTAAAGTAAAAACGCATAACAATTTGCTTATTTCTTGTACTTTATTACAAATTACATGTTCTAACTACCTGTCACAAAGGACACAGAAATTCATGTTGTGTGAAAAACATTAACTGAACAATAAAATCTGCAATATCATAAAATAATAAACAGAGCAAATACTCTGTATGGTACCTTAGTGTAAACAAATTATGGTATAATGTTTAATCTTAATACACATTATGCCTATTAACGCCAACTTTATGTGACATGGACCTGCACACAAGCAAAAGATGATGTATGCATCTTTAACCCATTTATGCCTAGTGGACTCTCCCATCCTTCTAAATTGGATCAATTAATTTCCAAAAATAGGGATGTCTAGTATATTTATTTCTAAATTTAGAATATTTTTCACAAAAATTTCTTTAAGCAAACAGCGCATCTGGGTCTATTTACAGTAACGCTGTTTGCCAAGGCCTTTTTTTCTAGACGCTAAGCATAAATGGGTTAAAACAAGATGTGTTTGTGAAACACAATGTCCCCCTATGTGACGTTTGACATTGAAGGAGACCTTGACCTTGACCCTTCACCACTCAAAATGTGCAGCTCCTTGAGATACACACGCATTTCAAATATAAAATTGCTAGCTTCAATATTGCAGAAGTGACATAATATGAGCAATTTTGACCCATATATTTGACCTTGAAGGATGACCTTGACCTTTCACCACTCAAAATGTGTAGCTCCATGAGATACACATGCATGCCAAATATCAATATTGCAAAAGTATTCATAAAATACTGTAAACGTATAGAAATTAGAGATTGACAGTCATAATAAATAAACTTTTCTTAAAACAACCAGAGTAATAACGAAGAATAATCTGCTAATCTTTGTTGACAGCAAGGCTTGAGGTTAATGTGCACTGAAGCATGAAAGTATTGCCGATAATTGTCGACAAGAGCGAATAAGCGGCGATCTTGTGGGTCCCCGCTCGCTAATAGCTATCAATGTTGTTTTGACAATATTTGCAATTCTCTGCTCAATCGGTCCCCTAGTAGTAACAATTGAGTAATAAGGTCCCCAAAATACACGTGTGAAAACCGTTATGTCTCTTTTAACTTTAATTGGCACTTATTGACATATGAGATAAATCTGCAAACTGTTAATTTGACGATGTCACGTTAAAGAGAACAATCGTTGATGTACAAAATCAACGAAAATTGCGTACAATTGTTCGTAAAATAAACTTTACCAATTAAAAATCAGTGTTATTGTTATGCGTTTATTATATCGCCATGAGACATTGTCCGGTCTTTTATTTATTGATTTCTGATTGGTACTGACATGAGCAGTAACTGATGAAACCTCTTCGGTACTGTCCGAAAACCGTTCAATCTATGGATGTTGCTAATTTCCGTAATCTTGCTATTTTAAACTATCTATTAGCAAAGAAAAGCACTGCAATATTGTATTTTAAAGCAATATGTCAACCTAATAATTTATTGATTGCGTATTTGCTAGGTTACAGGTTACTGGTTTTAATTTTGTGCCATGTGCAAAAGACGTATATCGACATGTTTTCGGACAGTCCTTTTCGGATACGAATGGTTCGTCGATTTAAATTATTGTTTACGTTCTTTATAACATTTTTATAGAATGACGAATAAACATGCAATGTTACGGATGGTCTGGTTGACAATATTTCGCAATGTACTAACCAGAAATTGCACCTAGAAAGTCTAAAAAAAAATTATAGGGCTCTGCCCTATATTCCCTTTATCCTACATCCTCAGGCTCTTTGCTTAAGTAGTAATTACATATGAATGAAATTTGTATTTTTGCTTAATAAAACACACGTTTTACAGTTCTTAAGAGAGCAATATCTCATTAGCATCATGGCAGTTTAAATAAAAATGTTTAGTTAGTGTTTCAGCATATTTTATTGCAGATATATGTATGGTTATTTAGTTATTTATTGTGAAACATTAATATTAAAGTACCTTTACGCGTTTGATCAAAGGTCCGCTCACTTCTCCCCAATACCATTGGAAGGAGAAGTCACTTCTCCCTAAAATTTTGGGCTAGGATAATCCCTGGAGCTGTGTCCTTGACCTTAGATAGAGCAACACATTTTTGGATGTCATGTTGCATCTATGATTATGAATTCAGGGCCCTCACACTACTTTGGGGGAAGGGGTCCGCAGCCCTTAGGAGGGGGAATTTTTGCGGCGTTTCCATTTTTGGGGGATTTTTTACTTACTCTCTCATTATTACATTTGTACATGTTTGCACTATATTTATTGCATTTTTCATATATTAGTATGTTTGAAAAGATTAAATTGAAATAGAATTGAGATATAATTATCATGAGACACATCTTTCTATTAAAAAAAAGTAAAAAAATATTTATTTTTTTTATTTTTTGGGGGAATTTTTTCCCCCAAAGGGGAAAAAAATATACTTTTCAGGTGGGGGACTGCCGCCGAAATTCGGCGGCAGATTTGATAGATTAAGGGCCCTGGAATTATGCAATTTCATTCTGAAGTCTCAGTATGTACAAACAATTATAGACAATAAACAAACATGTACATTCACTTTTATTCATATAAGAAATAATTCCCTTCAGTGTCCACTCTGACCTTCACCTTTACTGGTTTTGCAGGTAAAGGTCATCTTGTTGACCCTTTGGTCCAATTAAGTTTTCAATAGTTTTTTGCATTTAAAATATAGAAGCCACCCTCTGGCAAGCCTGGGCTTAATGCATGCGTGTAAGTTATCGACCCATATTAGCCTATTCAGTATGCAAGCCTGGGCTTAATGCATGCGTGTAAGTTATCCACCCATATTAGCCTATTCAGTATGCAAGCCTGGGCTTAATGCATGCGTGTAAGTTATCCACCCATATTAGCCTATTCAGTATGCAAATGCAAATCTGGTGTGATGCACTGGCTTATCTCAGTATGACGCTTTTCTCTTTACTGAATTTTTGTTTACAAGATACTTTGTTGAAATGAAAAAATCCATAAAAGCAGAAAGTGTTGTCCCTTTTATGCCATTGTGGACTGCACAAGCTAATGTTTGACTACAATTTACGCATATGCATTAAGCCCCCATTTTCTAGAGCAGGGCTTACAACGTAGTTTCTCCCATGAGTCATTATAAGCATTAAACCAGGCTGGAAAATAGGATACATATAATCAAAAAATCTTCAGGTCACCAATGGCAAACATATTGTGGCACACATCCCTATACCCCTGGGCATCAGTCTGGGGCATTAGTCTGTCAATATGAGGCACCCAATGTATATAATAATGAATTGACTTATTAATGAAACATTGTGACCATTGTGCAATATTTAAATGCAGATAAAGCTGGGCTTAATACATGTGTGTTAAATATTGTACCAGATTAGCCTGTGCAGTCTGAACAGGCTTATCAGGGATGACGTTTTTCTGTTTTTCTAATATTTTTCATTTCAAGAAAGTCTTTCTTTAGCGAAATTCAGTTTAAGCAGAAAGTGTTGTCCCTGATGAGCCTGTGCAGACTGCATTGGCTAATCTTGGATAACACTTTACATGCATAAAGCCCCGTTTTCCCAGAGTGATACTCATATCAATATGTGTTGACTTATTCATGAAACAAGATTGACATTATACAATATTGAACTGCAGATAAAATAATCAATAAATATCAGATGAAGTAAAACACGTATACATTATTGAAAGCTTTTAAATTATTTGTAGTTGGGAAGGAAACAGAATCCACAAGAAAAAATAAACTGCAAAATTACAGGTGAAAAGAATGTAGTTTTTAGTGGTGTTGTTTTCTAAAACTGTACATTTTGAAGACCTATACAATTATTAGAGCATAGAAAGAATGGGAAAAGTTAATAATTTGGTTTACTAATTTGATTTGCACAACTAATCTGTAATATTTCAAACTAAATCATTAATCATGTTCATCTCAGTCATAAACACACAATACTAGAAATGAGCTGAGTTCTAGGAACACTGGGCTAAATGCATGGAAGTTAAATGTATTCCAAGCTTTGCCTGTGCAGTCCACACAGGCTAATCACACACTTTCCACTTTTATGGAATTTAAAATTTAAAAGAAGTCTCTTCTAAACAAACTAATTTTAGCTGAAAGTGTGATCCCTGATGAGCCTGTGTGAACTGAAAGTGTCATCCCTGATGAGCCTGTGGCTGAAAGTGTCATCCCTGATGAGCCTATGTGAACTGAAAGTGTCATCCCTGATGAGCCTGTGTGAACTAAAAGTGTCATCCCTGATGAGCCTATGTGAACTGAAAGTGTCATCCCTGATGAGCCTGTGTGAACTGAAAGTGTCATCCCTGATGAGCCTGTGTGAACTGCTGAAAGTGTCATCCCTGATGAGCCTGTGTGAAATGCTGAAAGTGTCATCCCTGATGAGCCTGTGTGAACTGAAAGTGTCATCCCTGATGAGCCTGTGTGAACTGAAAGTGTCATCCCTGATGAGCCTGTGTGAACTGCACATGCTTTTAGCCCAGTTTTTTCAGAAAAAGGCACACATTATCTGTATGTTAAGTTAATTAATTATGAACACTTACCCACTGAATCCAACAACAAAACTGTTTTCGAATCCAATCATACAAAACCACAGAAACCATTTAAAGCTTTTAATGAACATTTTTGTTTCACACTTTTAAAGCAAATCTGATTCACTTATCACTAATTTTTGTCACAAATTTTATCATGAAATCTAAAGTATGTATATAATTTAGTTTCAGATTGATTACAGAGTAACAGATCAATGTTCAAAGAATTCTAACAAACTGATTGTCCCACTGTGAATCCCAACAAACCCGTACTAGTCTTTCCAATAATGTTCAATGGTATAAATATATCACCAGGAATTTCAGGTTTATCCGGAATTAATACAATTGTAGCCTTGGAATGCCAATAAAAATATGGTACCCAGTAATTTTTCCATGAAGCACAGACAAATTTAAGCCTGGTTCAGGGAAAGCTTGACTAAATACATGTGCGTTAAGTGTCATTCATGATTGGTGTGTGCAGTCTGCACGGGCTAATCAGGGATGGAAGTCTCTTTTTTAACAAAAATCAAGTCTATGCTGATATTGTCATCTGGGATAAGCCTGCACAGGCTTATTTGGGATAATTTTTTGCACACATGCATTAACCTTTTGCATTGCTGAGGAATTTGTTGTCTGCAAAAATGTCGTCCGCTGAATTTCTAAAATTAGCATTTTCTTTTATTTTTTTCAGAGAATACTATCAGAATAGCAAACAGTTTGGATCCTGATGAGACGCCACTTTCTGTGGCGTCTCATCTGGATCCAAACTGTTTGCAAAGGCCTTATCAGACTTACAGGCTTCACATTCATATTTTTTTTACTTAGAACTGATACATATTTGTCCGCACAAACCACATCTGCAAGTTAACATTATCTATCAATGGTTTATTCCTATTAAGGCAAAAGCCAAATGCTCACTACATAGAACTTTACTTTGAACTTTATTTAATAAAACACTTGTTACAAAACACATTATTAAGTAGTCTTTAAATAGTCATGATAAAGCAGAATACGTATACATAAAAGTAAAAGAAGTGCTTAGAACTAAGTTTTGTTGGTTTTAGTCTAAATTACTGTCTGAAATAATCAAGACACATGGTCTTAAAATTGAGTTAAAGGCCAATTGATTTTGTGTCCAATAGGCCCAGGGCCCTTAATAACACTTGGTATGTGAAATTCCTCACATATTTTAAGCCTTATTACGTTCTTTACTCAATTGTCAAGTGCTGGTAGAAAATTCCCACTTAATAAAGCATATCCTGGCTGGTTTCTTGTTTATGTAACAGATTGCTGTGGCAACAACATAAACAATTTGAACCAGTCTACCAGGCCATGATAGGGCTCTTCCTGTCTACATCAACAATTTGAACCAGTCTACCAGGCAATGATAGGGCACATCCTGTCTGCAAGTAATACACCACTGGCTGTCATGTTGTGCGTCACAGTTTGC
Source organism: Dreissena polymorpha (assembly GCF_020536995.1). NCBI lineage: Eukaryota > Metazoa > Mollusca > Bivalvia > Myida > Dreissenidae > Dreissena > Dreissena polymorpha. The sequence goes on along the minus strand of NC_068367.1, from coordinate 5,542,038 downwards.
TGGAGACAATGAAATCCTGAAGTCAACTTTGATTTCCTGTCAAAGTTGCTGATAACACCCATGGAATACAACAGTTTGCCAATAACCTGAGTGGTAAATAATGCTTTAATTGGATCTGAATATAAGCCTTGTACAGGCTAACCAGAAACGACACTTTCCAACTAACTACCATAACTGATTTTCGCTGATAAGAGCATCCTTTTCAAGAAAAAATACCTTTAATGTGAAAAGTGTCGTCCCTTATTAGCCTGTGCAGACTGCACAGGCTAATCTGTAAGAACACTTTACTCACATGCATTTAGCTTGAATATGACATATAGGAACTGATATCTGTCCAATGGGGACAGAATAGCCACTTACTTAACAAACACCTTTGTCTAATTCTTAATTAAGATAACATAATGTATACATTGGAGCAGGGTCATGTTCAGCTAAAGGTATATAAAGCTAATTTGTTTAATCAGATAATTGCTAGCAAGATGCAGCATTAATCATGATCAAACCAATGACTGGTACTCTTTATGCTTCCAGCAAAAAGACAACTGAGAACTAATGACAGCTTGGTGACAACCAGTCATAGGACTATTATGGGCCATAAATCACTGATTTAATTGGCACCTCTAATGTAAAATCCATACCAGTCTGCAAGTATGTGGGTGCTGCATGAACAAAGACCCTTGATTAGACTTTGATTGGATTGAGTATGAAGTGGTTGTTATCCTCATATAGTCTGTGTAGTTGAATGCATATCCTACACATGATATTATCTATATCTGAGTGATACAATTAGTTTTACTTGTAAATAATGATATTATCTATATCTAAGTTACACAAATAGTTTTACTTGTAAATCATGATATTATATATATATCTATGTGATACAAATAGTTTTACTTGTAAAGTACAATGTCAAATACTTTATTTAACAAGACGGCCATGATGGCCCTGAAGTGCTTACCTAAGTAAAATGTACACCTATAGTGAAGACTTGAAGACTTGACCTCGTGACCTAGCTTTTTAATCCCACCTGACGCAGATTCCACCATGCCTTGATATTGTCATAACAAACATTCTAACTACGTTTCATCAAAATTGAGTCATAAAGCAGCTTCAAGAGTGGTAATATAATTTGTATAAGATTTGACATGGTTCCCTAAATTCTAGACACATAAGACTAGACTCAATATGGGTTTTGGTATTGTCAAGACAAATATTAAGACTATGTTTCATTTTAGATTGTCATTGATATGCCTTCTAGAGTAGTTACACAATTGTTCTCATTACTGATCTGATGACCAATTTATTGGAAACTCACATGACACAGGTAAGAACTTGGCCTAGATGTTGTCCAGATGAATGTTCAATAAAATGTAATCAATATTGAGTGATACATGTGGCTTCTAGTCTGATAACAAGGTTTGTCTAATAGTTAAACACATGACCACCTTGTTTGACACACATGACCCAGATTCAAATTTAGCCTTGACATTGTCATGATAAACAATTTAACCAAGTTTCGTTACCATTGAGTCATCAATGTGGCTTCCAGAGCGGTAACAAAGCTTTTCTAAGATAAAGCCTGGTAACCATCCGCTACGACAAAAATAACTCATATTCAAACCAGACCTAGTTCTTGTAAAAATAACTATTCTGAAAAAGTTTCATAAAATTAAAAGACAAATGATGACACCCAACAGCAAACGACGCCTGACATAGACTGACCACAAGAGCTCATCTAAAGCACTTTATTGACAAGTTGAGCTAAAATTGGTTTCCAATTTTATTTAAACGATATTTGTCTGATTCTGTATCTTACTGATTTTGTTTATGGACAATACAAACTTTATCACTGTGTTTCACTGCTCAGCTCAATAATAAACTTATAAATTTGTTTCACTGACCACTGCTCAATACAAATCTTATAAATATATTTCACTGACCACTGGTCAATACAAAACTTATCAATATGTTTTATTGACCACTGGTCAATACCAAACTTATCAATATGTTTTACTGACCACTGCTCAATACAAAACTTATCATATATATCATTGACCTATCTGAATTATAATACGTCCTCCATGGCACCATAATAACCAAACTGTTAGCGGGATTATTGTTCGACACAATACATAACAAAAAGCTTTTTTAAAATAATTATTTGAAAATCATTCACATACTTTTAAAACACATTATTTAACAAAAATGTCATAAGCTCCCTTTAAAATGATTGCATACATGAAACCAATGTCATAATTTTGCCTTCCCTTAAATTCTTGATACAGTACAGCCAAGGCAGAACAAACATTATCCTCGCTCACGCCACGGCCAGAAAATTAGTACTTGGCGGCTGCGTCATGTGTTCACGCGGCGTATCGCTGAGGAACGCTGCATTGATCCGCGAAACAACGCTGAGTCTGTATAAACCTCGTGTACATTTGTGGCATAAATCTGGCGCATATGTACATGGCGGATTGAGTGCAAAGATTTACACCTACATGTACATTTGTGCAGCGTTGAAACCTAGATTTACGCTACTTTCATAGTTATTATTTTCACGTTTTAATAAGCGGATATGATTTTTATATGATGCTTTATAGACTATTTATATAATATCACGTCCTCAAATATATTCGACACGTAATGCCCGGTAACACATTATCGTTGAATTAATTTCGCACAACTGTAAATGTTTCGTTTGATTCTCAAATGGGCATTATTCAATTTGTAATCCGAAACACGCCTCAGAATTTTAATGCTAACGCAACATTAACAATTAAATTCTATATATATTAAGCGTCAAATAAACAGTGCTTTATCCTTTGTCTCTATAAAAAGTGCGCAAAAATTATGCAGACATGTAGAACATCGCATGGAAAGCGTGGGTGTATTTTGTGTTGTATAAAAACATGAACATCAGGTCAGGCGATTTACGCGTGTTCAGTGGAAAAAAACCGCCCCGATTGGACGTTATTTCATCACATCTTTTTATAGAAACAAATGCCAAAATTTATTTGACACTTAAGAAAAATGGCGTATATTTGTATTTCTTGAAATTCATGAGAACTTTTATCGTAAATATTTACCAGAATTTGCTTTTAAACTGGAATATACGGGACTATCGGGTAATGAGTAGCGACGGGAAAAATAGTAAGTATGCAGTAATAGATACATTGAATTAATTATGATTTTAGATATAATTATAATTGTTCTTATAAAATTTATTGACTCACTTATCATTTTAGAAAGATTTTTAATTTAGGATGCGCATCGACTCTGTGTCATGTCGCAGATCGCTTCTTGCCTCGGCGGACAGATAAGAAGCACTGCAGCGAAATGCGACGTGCCGCCGGATACTGACGCGGCTTCAACGGCCGGCTCGGCATAGACTCGTTGCGCCTTGACGCCGCAGATAGTGAAATACGTTTGTTCCGCGTTGGCTGTACTGTATATGTACCCATGCCGAGCCAGGGCAAATACATTATACTTTCAAAAATCTGTTCACATGCTGTAATTTTTTTTTTTTTTTTTTTTTTTTATCCACAGTAGGGACCATCAAAAAGTATCATTCCATAGGTAAAAGTCTTTCCAGTTATGTGATTTTACCTTAAAATCATCTCATCCCAGGATTTGTGACTTCCATGCGTTGCTTTTTTCTCTAAACAATGCCAAAAAGCCCTGTATCAAGGGAAGTAACTATCACCTAGCACACCTTTCTGCACTAGTTTCTCTGACACATCTTGGACATCTTATATCGCTTAGCACAGCTTATCTGCACTACTTTCTCTGACACATCTTGGACATCTGATATCGCTTAGTACAGCTTATCTGCACTACTTTCTCTGACACATCTTGGACATCTAATATCACTTAGTACAGCTTATCTGCACTAATTTCTCTGACACATCTTGGACATCTAATATCACTTAGTACAGCTTATTTGCACTAATTTCTCTGACACATCTTGGACATCTAATATCGCTGAGCACAGTTTATCTGCACTACTTTCTCTGACACATCTTGGACATCTAATATCACTTAGTACAGCTTATCTGCACTAATTTCTCTGACACATTTTGGACATCTAATATCGCTTAGTACAGCTTATCTGCACTAGTTTCTCTGACACATCTTGGACATCTAATATCACTTAGTACAGCTTATCTGCACTAGTTTCTCTGACACATCTTGGACATCTAATATCACTTAGTACAGCTTATCTGCACTAGTTTCTCTGACACATCTTGGACATCTAATATCACTTAGTACAGCTTATCTGCACTACTTTCTCTGACACATCCAGGGCTTCCGCTGTCGTTCGCCAAATTCGCCGTTGGCGAAAATTTCGCAAATTCGGCGAATAAAATTCTCGGTAGGCGAAAATGCTCGGCGAAACGTTTTTAAAATTCGGCGAATAAGATTTTCGGTTGGCGAAAATGCTCGGCGAAACGTTTTTTGCCTGTCAAGTACCATCCCAGACAGTAAACTCTTTAAACCGTTGAATGTGCGTCAATACATCATCGTGTTATTAACCAGAAAATTTGATACGCAGTCTGCAGCAACACCGGTCAGAACCGGTCATCGAAACAAAGGAAACTTGCTGGTGCATTGTGTACTGGCAGTGACGTCACCATCTATGTATAGAACGCTTGCTGGTGTGAAAACAAAAGGTGTTATCGAACATTATTCACGATTTCGACATTGTTAAATCACGCGTAACGAGACTGCCGAGATAACGCGAGATCAAGGGTTCGGGGGGGGGGGGGTTCTGACAGTATTCGCTCTACAGCAGACACCTTACACCTCAATACCACGGGCCTGGCAAAAGCATTAAACAAAAAACTATTTCTTCACAAAAACACATGAAATCTTGTTTCAACAGGAATTTGAGAGCATTTCTGTTTAATAGTTTCATTATTTTAATATTTTGGGAAAGGTAAAGTTTGATTAAGAAACCAACAATTTCGGAAATAAAAAGGATACCATTCACTCGTTGTAATATATTTCGGATATGTTAAAAATTCGGACATTTTAAGATGCGGACATTTATGTGTTTGTTTCGTGTTGATAGTTTGTAAAACTATATTTTATCATATTTCAGGCAACTAGAATGGATGGTGGCAATTATCTGGGCCTTTCTGTCAAGAAATATGCGTGAAAAACATTCATTTATTTGAGCCTAGAAATCATCCACTATTTACAGAAAATGTTTTAACAACAGCAGCTGTCAAAGCTGATGTATATCATATCCAAATGACCAAATATTACTGTTTAACAATATGAAGTGAGAGGCTTTGAAAATAAAGCATCTTTAGTCTTGATCAACTGTTATGTTTTGCAAAGATTGAAATATGTGCTCATGAATGAATATCTTTAATGTAATAAAAATGTGCTTATTTTGTAAACATTGTGAACTGAACATGTGCTTATGATGTATGTATAAACTGATATTCTGTTATGTAGAATAAAAGTATGATTATTACATTCATGTATGTATATCTAGATGTATACATATCTATAAATGTTTTTGTTATACACTTATATTCTGTTATGTACAATATTTTAAAAGGATGATTATAGTAATAAATATATTTAAGCTTCATATTGTACTTATTTGTGTTCAAATACCCATAGACTTTCACGAGGCGGTCCCAAATGCTTGGCTAAAACTTGGCTACAGTTTTATAAAATTTGGCTACAAAAAAATCCAATTGGCTAAAATGTTGGCTAAAGAAATTTTTGAGCCAGGGGAAGCCCTGCACATCTTGGACATCTAATATCACTTAGTACAGCTTATCTGCACTAGTTTCTCTGACACATCTTGGACATCTAATATCACTTAGTACAGCTTATCTGCACTACTTTCTCTGACACATCTTGGACATCTAATATCACTTAGTACAGCTTATCAGCACTAATTTCGCTGACACATCTTGGACATCTAATAGTGCTTAGTACAGCTTATCTGCACTACTTTCTCTGACACATCTTGGACATCTAATATCACTTAGTACAGCTTATCTGCACTACTTTCTCTGACACATCTTGGACATCTAATATCACTTAGTACAGCTTATCTGCACTACTTTCTCTGACACATCTTGGACATCTAATATCGCTGAGCACAGTTTATCTGCACTAGTTTCTCTGACACATCTTGGACATCTAATATCACTACGTACAGCTTATCTGCACTTATTTCTCTGACACATCTTGGACATCTAATATCGCTTAGTACAGCTTATCTGCACTAGTTTCTCTGACACATCTTGGACATCTAATATCACTTAGTACAGCTTATCTGCACTAATTTCTCTGACACATCTTGGACATCTAATATCGCTTAGTACAGCTTATCTGCACTACTTTCTCTGACACATCTTGGACATCTAATATCGCTTAGTACAGCTTATCTGCACTAGTTTCTCTGACACATCTTGGACATCTAATATTACTTAGTACAGCTTATCTGCACTAATTTTTCTGACACATCTTGGACATCTAATATCGCTTAGTACAGCTTATCTGCACTACTTTCTCTGACACATCTTGAACATCTAATATCACTTAGTACAGCTTATCAGCACTAATTTCTCTGACACATCTTGGACATCTAATATCACTTAGTACAGCTTATCTGCACTACTTTCTCTGACACATCTTGGACATCTAATATCACTTAGTACAGCTTATCTGCACTAGTTTCTCTGACACATCTTGGACATCTAATATCACTTAGTACAGCTTATCTGCACTAGTTTCTCTGACACATCTTGGACATCTAATATCACTTAGTACAGCTTATCTGCACTAGTTTCTCTGACACATCTTGGACATCTAATATCGCTTAGTACAGCTTATCTGCACTAATTTCTCTGACACATCTTGGACATCTAATATCACTTAGTACAGTTTATCTGCACTAGTTTCTCTGACACATCTTGGACATCTAATATTACTTAGTACAGCTTATCTGCACTAATTTCTCTGACACATCTTGGACTTCTAATATCGCTGAGCACAGTTTATCTGCACTACTTTCTCTGACACATCTTGGACATCTAATATCACTTAGTACAGCTTATCTGCACTAATTTCTCTGACACATTTTGGACATCTAAAATCACTTAGTACAGCTTATCTGCACTACTTTCTCTGACACATCTTGGACATCTAATATCACTTAGTACAGCTTATCTGCACTACTTTCTCTGACACATCTTGGACATCTAATATCACTTAGTACAGCTTATCTGCACTAGTTTCTCTGACACATCTTGGACATCTAATATCGCTTAGTACAGCTTATCTGCACTAGTTTCTCTGACACATCTTGGACATCTAATATCACTTAGTACAGCTTATCTGCACTAGTTTCTCTGACACATCTTGGGCATCTAATATCGCTTAGTACAGCTTATCTGCACTACTTTCTCTTACACATCTTGGACATCTAATATCGCTTAGTACAGCTTATCTGCACTAGTTTCTCTGACACATCTTGGACATCTTATATCACTTAGTACAGCTTATCTGCACTAATTTCTCTGACACATCTTGGACATCTAATATCACTTAGTACAGCTTATCTGCACTAATTTCTCTGACACATCTTGGACATCTAATATCGCTTAGTACAGCTTATCTGCACTACAGTAGATTCCACTTAATTGAATATCGGATAATCGAATAATTCGGTTAATTGAATAGAAATTGAAAACACCAAACCATTTGCATCTCTTCCCGTTGTAAAAACTCCACATATTCTGATAGGAAATACGGCGTATTTCGGTTAATTGAATAGTCAATTTTCTATTGAACACTCTAATCCACACTATAATCCAGCAAAGAATGTCATAAATCTCCAAGGATACGCATCGTATCGACGATTTTGACAGACACGCTCAATTGACTGCCTTTGTTTTCATTTCACACCATTCATGTATGCAGCGTCTGTCAAGCGTCTCTTTACTAACAGGTGTAGTATGCGAGCAAGTACAATGCAAATACTGGAATCTCCGGTGTGCAGTCAGGTGCAAACTTTCGAATGCAAACTGTCGAGTAACACACTTCAACAGTTTGTTGTCGCTTAGAAAAAAATAAAGAGTGTGTTGCTGATTAGAAACAAACTGTTGACGTGTCTTGCTCGACAGTTTGCAATATGTTACACTATATTCTCAGTTCGTGTATATAACCCTACACAAATGCCATAAATTTCGAGACCGATTCCAGGACATTGTGCTAAATTTTCCGGGACATTTGCCGATTTTCCTGGACATGTATACAAATAGCGATATATGAAGTCATACATGTATTTTTGGTACGCATTTTTTTCGTGATATCCAATTAGTTAAATTAATTATGTAACTTACCTGGAATAAACAAATTTAACATCCATTTAAGATCAATGCACAAAAAAACGTTATTTAAACAAGAAGAATAAATTAACATCGTAAATTGCTTAAACAATTGACAAATTAAACATTTCTACATCCTTTACTAGATACAAGCCACGTGTTTTGCGTATTTGAAAAGAGCACATGTATATAAACATGAGACAGTTCAGTGCTGTTTTAATTTTCAGTCACTGTATACACTTAAAACGTGGACTGCGTGATGAATTCGGACGTTGTCATGGGTGGCGCGCGCGGTGTAAGCTATGACGTCAAACTGTTACAACTTACATTGTATGCGCTGAGTGTAAAGGCGTGTTGTTTGTCGCAATGAAACTGGAATTATTCATGAATGTGCATCGCGTAATCCGTTAAAACTACACAGCCATCAATTTTGAGCAAGCCAATTCACAACGAATAAACCCCTTTTGTTTGACTGTGATAACGAGACAATCGACAAGATAAAAGGACCCCCCGTCAATTGATCGATTTTGACACGTAGGGTTTTTGCCTAATCGGACAGGCATTGCTTTGGAGATGACGCAATATCAGTGGCAAGTACAGATTTGCATGCTAAGATAAGGAACATACAGGTTTTACTGAAATCCGGGACATTTGACAAATTTCCGGGACTGCGGGACAGGGTACCGTAGGTTTCCACGTATAGCGCGCAGTGTTTTACCTCCAAAATTCAAATTAAAAAGCTGGTGCGCGCTATACATTGATACAACGCTATCCTGACTGCTAAATTGGTAAAAAATATGTTGTATACCGGTAATCGTGAATAATCAAAATGGCCGCCATGTTTTTTTCCAGAAAACTACCACCCTATAATCGTACAGACTGAGGGGCCATTGTCGAAACAACAAGAAGTCGCTACTGGTAGATATGAATGCGGTAGAAGAAGTTTTGGTCAAAAATAAATTTGTTTGAATAAACTTGCGGACATTTCTTTGTTTGTGTTTTTACACTTCTTTATTGATGAATTCCGATGGGGATTGTTGTCGACATTCCGGAGAGCAGGCAAGGGTAGGTGCGAACGAGGTCTTTTTTGCGGGTAACGTTAGGTGTGAAAGGGGGTCATTTTGCACTTCGTAATTGGCAGATGTTATTGAGTAATATGTGCCACGACTTGTTAAGACGCTTATTGATATTTGAGAAACTAATTGACACTTGAGATCGTGAAGATATGCATGAGAACGTGAAGATATGCAATTGCATTTTGGGTGTATAAATATTGAACATTGAACAGTGGTGTACCTCAACAATTGTATCCCTGTCTCCCATGCCACATTCAAATTAACCGGTAATGCCCATGCTTTCCCCGAGGAAAAATCACACGATGAACACTAATTCTTATTTTCTCACGTTTTCACAAAATGCACGTGGACTGTTAATCTTTTGCTAGAAAATTACAAAATTGTAAATGAAGTATAGTGCTATGCAACCCATGCTCCTAATCATAATGACACTTCCTATTTTGAATGCTTAATTAAGCTTTCCAATGTCCCGGATTATTGGACTGTGCAATAGAAAAATGGCGGCCATTTTCGGTCCGATTTGTTGGTTTTATTGTTTTTAAATATTTGTTCTCCATTTTTGCATTAAAAAAACAGCCTGCGCGCTATACACGGGAGCGCGCTATACGTGGAAACCTACGGTATGCATTTCCGGGACTGTCCCAGACGATCCGCGACGTATGGCATCTATGACAAATGCGTCGCAGTAAATCATATCAAAACATGTCAAACAATCGAAAACGCACACATTTGTCAAAACATCGCAGTCTTAACACTGCTGATCATGTTTTCACAATAACCAAAATTAAATCCAGTATTGACCAGATTTTCCGATAAATCAGTACACAGTACATTACCTATTTCAAAACTAAACTACCTGAAAGAGCATGGCGTCAAAGATACAGCATTCTCTTCGCTACAAAGTTTTCCTTCGACAGTGTATATACACCCACGCTAATTTTCGCGCGCTTTTTACCAGGACAATACATGAGCAATAGATGTTGCTAGCGTAAGCGCTGGGTAAGCAATAAAATGAAAATAGGAAAAATCATAACACGCACCGTATGGCGTGACATTGTACATTGCTGCATAGTTTTCGCTAGCTTTTTGTTGGGGGCAAAGGGAATACATGTGGACGTTTTATTTAAACCTAGAAAGTGTGTTTTGGATTACAAAATTTGTATTCTCATTTGGTAATTCAACAAAACATTTATATTATAAATATAATGGATTCAATATTAAATTCCAACATTAACTTTATTAAACGCTTGACGTGTCGAAACGATGTTTTGATTATTCATGAAAAGCACAATTTCCAGGAGGATTACACCTGGTTAGTGAAAACATTTGAAAATATAATTGATTCCGTATAAATGAATACTCCGGATAATTGAATATTCGGACTTGACAAATGGGTTATTCAATTAAGCGAAATCTACTGTAGTTTCTCTGAAACATCTTGGACATCTAATATCTCTTAGTACAGCTTATCTGCACTAATTCCTCTGACACATCTTGGACATCTAATATCGCTTAGTACAGCTTATCTGCACTACTTTCTCTGACACATCTTGGACATCTAATATCGCTTAGTACAGCTTATCTGCACTAGTTTCTCTGACACATCTTGGACATCTAATATCGCTTAGTACAGCTTATCTGCACTACTTTCTCTGACACATCTTGGACATCTAATATCACTTAGTACAGCTTATCTGCACTAGTTTCTCTGACACATCTTGGACATCTAATATCACTTAGTACAGCTTATCTGCACTACTTTCTCTGACACATCTTGGACATCTAATATCGCTTAGTACAGCTTATCTGCACTACTTTCTCTGACACATCTTGGACATCTAATATCACTTAGTACAGCTTATCTGCACTACTTTCTCTGCACATCTTGGACATCTTATATCGCTTAGTACAGCTTATCTGCACTACTTTCTCTGACACATCTTGGACATCTAATATCACTTAGTACAGCTTATCTGCACTAGTTTCTCTGACACATCTTGGACATCTAATATCACTTAGTACAGCTTATCTGCACAAGTTTCTCTGACACATCTTGAACATCTAATATCGCTTAGTACAGCTTATCTGCACTAGTTTCTCTGACACATCTTGGACATCTAATATCACTTAGTACAGCTTATCTGCACTAGTTTCTCTGACACATCTTGGACATCTAATATCGCTTAGTACAGCTTATCTGCACCTACTTTCTCTGACACATCTTGGACATCTAATATCGCTTAGTACAGCTTATCTGCACTAGTTTCTCTGACACATCTTGGACATCTAATATCACTTAGTACAGTTTATCTGCACTACTTTCTCTGACACATCTTGGACATCTAATATCTCTTAGTACAGCTTATCTGCACTAGTTTCTCAGACACATCTTGGACATCTAATATCGCTTAGTACAGCTTATCTGCACTAATTTCTCTGACACATCTAGGACATCTAATATCACTTAGTACAGTTTATCTGCACTAGTTTCTCTGACACATCTTGGACATCTAATATCACTTAGTACAGTTTATCTGCACTAGTTTCTCTGACACATCTAGGACATCTAATATCACTTAGTACAGCTTATCTGCACTAATTTCTCTGACACATCTTGGACATCTAATATCACTTAGTACAGTTTATCTGCACTAGTTTCTCTGACACATCTTGGACATCTAATATCACTTAGTACAGCTTATCTGCACTAGTTTCTCTGACACATCTTGGACATCTAATATCGCTTAGTACAGCTTATCTGCACTAATTTCTCTGACACATCTTGGACATCTAATATCACTTACTACAGCTTATCTGCACTAGTTTCTCTGACACATCTTGGACATCTAATATCGCTTAGTACAGCTTATCTGCACTAATTTCTCTGACACATCTTGGACATCTAATATCGCTTAGTACAGCTTATCTGCACTAATTTCTCTGACACATCTTGGACATCTAATATCACTTAGTACAGCTTATCTGCACTAGTTTCTCTGACACATCTTGGACATCTAATATCGCTTAGTACAGCTTATCTGCACTAATTTCTCTGACACATCTTGGACATCTAATATCACTTAGTACAGCTTATCTGCACTAGTTTCTCTGACACATCTTGAACATCTAATATCACTTAGTACAGCTTATCTGCACTACTTTCTCTGACACATCTTGGACATCTAATATCGCTTAGTACAGCTTATCTGCACTAATTTCTCTGACACATCTTGGACATCTAATATCACTTAGTACAGCTTATCTGCACTAATTTCTCTGACACATCTTGGACATCTAATATCACTTAGTACAGCTTATCTGCACTAATTTCTCTGACACATCTTGGACATCTAATATCGCTTAGTACAGCTTATCTGCACTACAGTAGATTCCACTTAATTGAATATCGGATAATCGAATAATTCGGTTAATTGAATAGAAATTGAAAACACCAAACCATTTGCATCTCTTCCCGTTGTAAAAACTCCACATATTCTGATAGGAAATACGGCGTATTTCGGTTAATTGAATAGTCAATTTTCTATTGAACACTCTAATCCACACTATAATCCAGCAAAGAATGTCATAAATCTCCAAGGATACGCATCGTATCGACGATTTTGACAGACACGCTCAATTGACTGCCTTTGTTTTCATTTCACACCATTCATGTATGCAGCGTCTGTCAAGCGTCTCTTTACTAACAGGTGTAGTATGCGAGCAAGTACAATGCAAATACTGGAATCTCCGGTGTGCAGTCAGGTGCAAACTTTCGAATGCAAACTGTCGAGTAACACACTTCAACAGTTTGTTGTCGCTTAGAAAAAAATAAAGAGTGTGTTGCTGATTAGAAACAAACTGTTGACGTGTCTTGCTCGACAGTTTGCAATATGTTACACTATATTCTCAGTTCGTGTATATAACCCTACACAAATGCCATAAATTTCGAGACCGATTCCAGGACATTGTGCTAAATTTTCCGGGACATTTGCCGATTTTCCTGGACATGTATACAAATAGCGATATATGAAGTCATACATGTATTTTTGGTACGCATTTTTTTCGTGATATCCAATTAGTTAAATTAATTATGTAACTTACCTGGAATAAACAAATTTAACATCCATTTAAGATCAATGCACAAAAAAACGTTATTTAAACAAGAAGAATAAATTAACATCGTAAATTGCTTAAACAATTGACAAATTAAACATTTCTACATCCTTTACTAGATACAAGCCACGTGTTTTGCGTATTTGAAAAGAGCACATGTATATAAACATGAGACAGTTCAGTGCTGTTTTAATTTTCAGTCACTGTATACACTTAAAACGTGGACTGCGTGATGAATTCGGACGTTGTCATGGGTGGCGCGCGCGGTGTAAGCTATGACGTCAAACTGTTACAACTTACATTGTATGCGCTGAGTGTAAAGGCGTGTTGTTTGTCGCAATGAAACTGGAATTATTCATGAATGTGCATCGCGTAATCCGTTAAAACTACACAGCCATCAATTTTGAGCAAGCCAATTCACAACGAATAAACCCCTTTTGTTTGACTGTGATAACGAGACAATCGACAAGATAAAAGGACCCCCCGTCAATTGATCGATTTTGACACGTAGGGTTTTTGCCTAATCGGACAGGCATTGCTTTGGAGATGACGCAATATCAGTGGCAAGTACAGATTTGCATGCTAAGATAAGGAACATACAGGTTTTACTGAAATCCGGGACATTTGACAAATTTCCGGGACTGCGGGACAGGGTACCGTAGGTTTCCACGTATAGCGCGCAGTGTTTTACCTCCAAAATTCAAATTAAAAAGCTGGTGCGCGCTATACATTGATACAACGCTATCCTGACTGCTAAATTGGTAAAAAATATGTTGTATACCGGTAATCGTGAATAATCAAAATGGCCGCCATGTTTTTTTCCAGAAAACTACCACCCTATAATCGTACAGACTGAGGGGCCATTGTCGAAACAACAAGAAGTCGCTACTGGTAGATATGAATGCGGTAGAAGAAGTTTTGGTCAAAAATAAATTTGTTTGAATAAACTTGCGGACATTTCTTTGTTTGTGTTTTTACACTTCTTTATTGATGAATTCCGATGGGGATTGTTGTCGACATTCCGGAGAGCAGGCAAGGGTAGGTGCGAACGAGGTCTTTTTTGCGGGTAACGTTAGGTGTGAAAGGGGGTCATTTTGCACTTCGTAATTGGCAGATGTTATTGAGTAATATGTGCCACGACTTGTTAAGACGCTTATTGATATTTGAGAAACTAATTGACACTTGAGATCGTGAAGATATGCATGAGAACGTGAAGATATGCAATTGCATTTTGGGTGTATAAATATTGAACATTGAACAGTGGTGTACCTCAACAATTGTATCCCTGTCTCCCATGCCACATTCAAATTAACCGGTAATGCCCATGCTTTCCCCGAGGAAAAATCACACGATGAACACTAATTCTTATTTTCTCACGTTTTCACAAAATGCACGTGGACTGTTAATCTTTTGCTAGAAAATTACAAAATTGTAAATGAAGTATAGTGCTATGCAACCCATGCTCCTAATCATAATGACACTTCCTATTTTGAATGCTTAATTAAGCTTTCCAATGTCCCGGATTATTGGACTGTGCAATAGAAAAATGGCGGCCATTTTCGGTCCGATTTGTTGGTTTTATTGTTTTTAAATATTTGTTCTCCATTTTTGCATTAAAAAAACAGCCTGCGCGCTATACACGGGAGCGCGCTATACGTGGAAACCTACGGTATGCATTTCCGGGACTGTCCCAGACGATCCGCGACGTATGGCATCTATGACAAATGCGTCGCAGTAAATCATATCAAAACATGTCAAACAATCGAAAACGCACACATTTGTCAAAACATCGCAGTCTTAACACTGCTGATCATGTTTTCACAATAACCAAAATTAAATCCAGTATTGACCAGATTTTCCGATAAATCAGTACACAGTACATTACCTATTTCAAAACTAAACTACCTGAAAGAGCATGGCGTCAAAGATACAGCATTCTCTTCGCTACAAAGTTTTCCTTCGACAGTGTATATACACCCACGCTAATTTTCGCGCGCTTTTTACCAGGACAATACATGAGCAATAGATGTTGCTAGCGTAAGCGCTGGGTAAGCAATAAAATGAAAATAGGAAAAATCATAACACGCACCGTATGGCGTGACATTGTACATTGCTGCATAGTTTTCGCTAGCTTTTTGTTGGGGGCAAAGGGAATACATGTGGACGTTTTATTTAAACCTAGAAAGTGTGTTTTGGATTACAAAATTTGTATTCTCATTTGGTAATTCAACAAAACATTTATATTATAAATATAATGGATTCAATATTAAATTCCAACATTAACTTTATTAAACGCTTGACGTGTCGAAACGATGTTTTGATTATTCATGAAAAGCACAATTTCCAGGAGGATTACACCTGGTTAGTGAAAACATTTGAAAATATAATTGATTCCGTATAAATGAATACTCCGGATAATTGAATATTCGGACTTGACAAATGGGTTATTCAATTAAGCGAAATCTACTGTAGTTTCTCTGAAACATCTTGGACATCTAATATCTCTTAGTACAGCTTATCTGCACTAATTCCTCTGACACATCTTGGACATCTAATATCGCTTAGTACAGCTTATCTGCACTACTTTCTCTGACACATCTTGGACATCTAATATCGCTTAGTACAGCTTATCTGCACTAGTTTCTCTGACACATCTTGGACATCTAATATCGCTTAGTACAGCTTATCTGCACTACTTTCTCTGACACATCTTGGACATCTAATATCACTTAGTACAGCTTATCTGCACTAGTTTCTCTGACACATCTTGGACATCTAATATCACTTAGTACAGCTTATCTGCACTACTTTCTCTGACACATCTTGGACATCTAATATCGCTTAGTACAGCTTATCTGCACTACTTTCTCTGACACATCTTGGACATCTAATATCACTTAGTACAGCTTATCTGCACTACTTTCTCTGCACATCTTGGACATCTTATATCGCTTAGTACAGCTTATCTGCACTACTTTCTCTGACACATCTTGGACATCTAATATCACTTAGTACAGCTTATCTGCACTAGTTTCTCTGACACATCTTGGACATCTAATATCACTTAGTACAGCTTATCTGCACAAGTTTCTCTGACACATCTTGAACATCTAATATCGCTTAGTACAGCTTATCTGCACTAGTTTCTCTGACACATCTTGGACATCTAATATCACTTAGTACAGCTTATCTGCACTAGTTTCTCTGACACATCTTGGACATCTAATATCGCTTAGTACAGCTTATCTGCACCTACTTTCTCTGACACATCTTGGACATCTAATATCGCTTAGTACAGCTTATCTGCACTAGTTTCTCTGACACATCTTGGACATCTAATATCACTTAGTACAGTTTATCTGCACTACTTTCTCTGACACATCTTGGACATCTAATATCTCTTAGTACAGCTTATCTGCACTAGTTTCTCAGACACATCTTGGACATCTAATATCGCTTAGTACAGCTTATCTGCACTAATTTCTCTGACACATCTAGGACATCTAATATCACTTAGTACAGTTTATCTGCACTAGTTTCTCTGACACATCTTGGACATCTAATATCACTTAGTACAGTTTATCTGCACTAGTTTCTCTGACACATCTAGGACATCTAATATCACTTAGTACAGCTTATCTTCACTAATTTCTCTGACACATCTTGGACATCTAATATCACTTAGTACAGTTTATCTGCACTAGTTTCTCTGACACATCTTGGACATCTAATATCACTTAGTACAGCTTATCTGCACTAGTTTCTCTGACACATCTTGGACATCTAATATCGCTTAGTACAGCTTATCTGCACTAATTTCTCTGACACATCTTGGACATCTAATATCACTTACTACAGCTTATCTGCACTAGTTTCTCTGACACATCTTGGACATCTAATATCGCTTAGTACAGCTTATCTGCACTAATTTCTCTGACACATCTTGGACATCTAATATCGCTTAGTACAGCTTATCTGCACTAATTTCTCTGACACATCTTGGACATCTAATATCACTTAGTACAGCTTATCTGCACTAGTTTCTCTGACACATCTTGGACATCTAATATCGCTTAGTACAGCTTATCTGCACTAATTTCTCTGACACATCTTGGACATCTAATATCACTTAGTACAGCTTATCTGCACTAGTTTCTCTGACACATCTTGAACATCTAATATCACTTAGTACAGCTTATCTGCACTACTTTCTCTGACACATCTTGGACATCTAATATCGCTTAGTACAGCTTATCTGCACTAATTTCTCTGACACATCTTGGACATCTAATATCACTTAGTACAGCTTATCTGCACTACTTTCTCTGACACATCTTGGACATCTAATATCACTTAGTACAGCTTATCTGCACTAGTTTCTCTGACACATCTTGGACATCTAATATCGCTTAGTACAGCTTATCTGCACTAATTTCTCTGACACATCTTGGACATCTAATATCGCTGAGCACAGTTTATCTGCACTAGTTTCTCTGACACATCTTGGACAACTTATATCGCTTAGTACAGCTTATCTGCACTACTTTCTCTGACACATCTTGGACATCTAATATCGCTGAGCAAAGCTAATCTGCATTATTACTTTCTCTTACACATCTTGGACATCTCATATCGCTGAGTACAGTTTATCTGCACTACTTTCTCTGACACATCTTGGACATCTAATATCGCTGTGCACAGTTTATCTGCACTACTTTCTCTGACACATCTTGAACCAGACATTCCAAAAAGTGTTGGACCGTCGGACCTGACCGACGTTTTAAAGACAGGTCCGATTGAAAATGCCATGTTGCCGGTCCTACTGTCCAGAAAATAATTCAAGAAGAAAAGTTGATTTATTTTATAGAATTTGTTCCAGTGTGCGATCATTTGAGAACGAATATTCCTGGGCATTTCGGAAATTTGGGCTTGTTACCAATTTCGTCCTGTCTTTTATTTATAGATTTCTAATTGGTTAGTGGCTGGCAAAGAATGAAAGGTAACTGACGAAACCTTTTCGCTACTTTCCGAAAAATCTTACGATTAGGGCGAAATGCTGCAAATATCCGCCATCTTGAAATTTTAAGTGATCGATTTATAGCAATGTTAAGCACTGCAGTAGCATATTGTAAAGCAATATGTTAACCGAATTATATATTGATTACATATTTGCTAGGTTACTGGTTACTCGTTTACAGTTTTTACATTCAAACGATATGTATAAAGCACATTTTATTATATATGCAAAACATGTATTTGTTTTCGGACTGTCGTATTCGGTTACAGTATGATTTGTCAATTTTAATTTATTTTTTTGACGTTTATAACATTTTTATAGAATGACGATACACATGCGGTAATACGGATGGTATGGTTTATAATATTTCGCATTGTAGTCACCAGAAATTGCAACTAGAAATACTACAAAAAAAAGTACAATAAGCTAGGCCACGGGGGTGTCCCCCATAGGGACTCGGCCCTTAATCCCCGTTGGGGTCCTGCGGTCCCAGACCCCTAGCTTAATTTTCCAGATTTCAAATTTGGGTCAATTTACACCCCTGGAATTAAGAAAACAAATATGTAACCATACAACTTATTGACTTAGGAAAACAACCAACACTTAGTATTAATGGAGCATCTGAGTTGTTGCCGAACAACATAACACCTAACTTCGCAAATATATAAATACAATATATATGTTTGTTGATGTTTCGGTCCTATGAATCCCAGTCCGGTCCTGCAAGTTATCTAAGACTACCGGACTGGATGTCCTGTGGACTTAAAATTATTTTGGGAATGTCTGCTGGACATCTAATATCCCTGAGCACAGCTTATCTGCGATACTTTCTCTTACACATCTTTGACATCTTATATCGCTGAGCACAGCGTATCTGCACTATTTTCTCTAACACAAATTACTGATACACCATATATATTCACACCCAAGGATACAACTCAATAACTGAACTGCGTTCTTGGAAAACTGGGCTTAATGCATGTGCCCCACAGGCTACTCAGGAACAATACTTTTACCCTAAACTGGATTTTTGTTTAGACAAGAAATTCTTCAAAATAACAATTCCATAAAACAGAAAGTTTGTACCCTGATTAGCCTATGTAGACTACACAGGCTGATCTGGGAAGACACTCTACACACAAGCATAAAGCCCAGTCTTCACAACATGATTCACCAACAACTCACACCCATCTCACCTGCACCACTTTTTCAGACACGTTCTGCTTCATGTCCCGCACTCCGGGCAGGAAGGCCCCGCCCTTGGCCCCCTTATTGAGACTGTCAAGGCCATCCACTCCCTCCAGCGCCCTCAACTTCTCCGCTTCTGTGAGATCTATCGCGCTGCCCCCCTGCAGGTCCCTAGGGCGGAGGTTGTTAAGCTCCGAGTCACTGGTTGCCTGGTTAAGCTGGTTCCCTTTTATGTGGTTGCCTACTAGAAATTAGAAAACAGTATTAATTTCAATAATCAATATTTATTTCAAGTAACATTGACAAAATTGAAAAAGATAGTTTCAGATTTGCAAATTTTCATTTTATTGATGATATTTGCAAGGAAACAGTAATACTGAACATTTACAATGCTCTAAAATATTCATAATATGCATCTTTTGACTATAAAAAATAATAAAGCGTTACAAACGCGAAATGAATGAATAAATTGGAAAGTTCGTATGTTAACGTTATATTTTGTGACATTACAAAGATTGCTTATATAAAGTATAAAACACACTATTCACTATATGAGCACAGATGGCTGAGTGGTGTGTTAGACTTTTACTCCAAGGGTCAGTGGTTCGAGCCCAGTTGAGGATTACTATTTTTCTTTATTTAATGTTATTCTTGTTTTATACTTGAGCTGTTTAGTTCCAATGTTTACATTTATGAATTTCAAGCATTTAATGACAAACTTTAAAAGTGTGATTGCATCAGGAGTCTTAGGCTAATTGCAACACTAATGAGTAATTTCCTGGGTATAACCAGTACTTGGTGTCTTTTGACAGATCTAAAGAACCTTCCCAGAGAGGAGATCACACCCATGCATGGCAGACATCATATCAACTACACCACAGTAGTGATCAAACCCATGGTCCCCCTATTGCATGGCAGACATCATATCAACTACGCCACAGTGGAGATCAAACCCATGACCTCCCTGTTGCATGGCAGACATCATATCAACTACGCCACAGTAGAGATCAAACCCATGGCCTCCCTGTTGCATGGCAGACATCATATCAACTACACCACAGTGGAGATCAAACCCATGGCCTCCCTGTTGCATGGCAGACATCATATCAACTACACCACAGTAGAGATCAAACCCATGACCTCCCTATTGCAAGGCAGACATCATATCAACTACGCCACAGTGGAGATCAAACCCATGACCTCCCTATTGCATGGCAGACATCATATCAACTACGCCACAGTGTAGATCAAACCCATGGCCTCCCTGTTGCATGGCAGACATCATATCAATTACACCACAGTGGAGATCAAACCCATGGCCTCCCTGTTGCATGGCAGACATCATATCAACTATGCCACAGTGGAGATCAAACCCATGGCCTCCCTGTTGCATGGCAGACATTATATCAACTACGCCACAGTAGAGATCAAACCCATGGCCTCCCTGTTGCATGGCAGACATCATATCAACTACGCCACAGTGGAGATCAAACCCATGACCTCCCTGTTGCATTGCATACATCATATCAACTACGCCACAGTGGAGATCAAACCCATGGCCCCCCTGTTGCATGGCAGACATCATATAAACTACGCCACAGTGGAGATCAAACCCATGACCTCCCTGTTGCATGGCAGACATCATATCAACTACGCCACAGTGGAGATAAAACCCATGACCTCCCTATTGCATGGCAGACATCATATCAACTACACCACAGTAGAGATCAAACCCATGGCCCCCATGTTGCATGGCAGACATCATATCAACTACACCACAGTGGAGATCAAACCCATGGCCCCCCTGTTGCATGGCAGACATCATATCAACTACACCACAGTAGAGATCAAACCCATGGCCTCCCTGTTGCATGGCAGACATCATATCAACTACACCACAGTGTAGATCAAACCCATGACCTCCCTGTTGCAAGGCAGACATCATATCAACTACACCACAGTAGAGGTCAAACCCATGGCCTCCCTGTTGCATGGCAGACATCATATCAACTACGCCACAGTGGAGATCAAACCCATGACCTCCCTATTGCAAGGCAGACATCATATCAACTATGCCACAGTAGAGATCAAACCCATGACCTCCCTATTGCAAGGCAGACACCATATCAACTACGCCACAGTGGAGATCAAACCCATGACCTCCCTGTTGCATTGCAGACATCATCAACTATGCCACAGTGGAGATCAAACCCATGGTCCCCCTGTTGCATTGCAGACATCATATCAACTATGCCACAGTAGAGATCAAACCCATGACCTCCCCGTTGCATTGCAGACATCATATCAACTACGCCACAATGGAGATCAAACCCATGACCTCCCTGTTGCATTGCAGACATCAAATCAACTACGCCACAGTGGAGATCAAACCCATGGCCTCCCTGTTGCATGGCAGACATCATATCAACTACACCACAGTGGAGATCAAACCCATGGCCTCCCTGTTGCATGGCAGACATCATATCAACTACGCCACAGTGGAGATCAAACCCATGGCCTCCCTGTTGCATGGCAGACATCATATCAACTACGCCACAGTGGAGATCAAACCCATGACCTCCCTGTTGCATGGCAGACATCATATCAACTACGCCACAGTGGAGATCAAACCCATGACCTCCCTATTGCATGGCAGACATCATATCAACTACACCACAGTAGAGATCAAACCCATGGCCCCCCTGTTGCATGGCAGACATCATATCAACTACACCACAGTGGAGATCAAACCCATGGCCCCCCTGTTGCATGGCAGACATCATATCAACTACACCACAGTAGAGATCAAACCCATGGCCTCCCTGTTGCATGGCAGACATCATATCAACTACACCACAGTGGAGATCAAACCCATGACCTCCCTATTGCAAGGCAGACATCATATCAACTACGCCACAGTGGAGATCAAACCCATGACCTCCCTATTGCAAGGCAGACATCATATCAACTACGCCACAGTGGAGATCAAACCCATGGCCTCCCTGTTGCATGGCAGACATCATATCAACTACGCCACAATGGAGATCAAACCCATGACCTCCCTGTTGCATTGCAGACATCATATCAACTACGCCACAGTGGAGATCAAACCCATGGCCTCCCTGTTGCATGGCAGACATCATATCAACTACGCCACAGTGGAGATCAAACCCATGACCTCCCTGTTGCATTGCATACATCATATCAACTACGCCACAGTGGAGATATAACCCATGGCCTCCCTGTTGCATGGCAGACATCATATCAACTACGCCACAGTGGAGATCAAACCCATGGCCTCCCTGTTGCATGGCAGACGTCATATCAACTATGCCACAGTGGAGATCAAACCCATGGCTTCCCTGTTGCATGGCATACATCATATCAACTACGCACAGAGACATTCTGATATCAGTTGCCTTCATTGAAAATCCTGTTTATGCTTTTTGTATAGCTTTCTGATCCAGGTTTGACGTTTAATAACCTTTATCAAAAGCCAAAACAAGGTTGGAGAAAAAGCCTTAAACGAATACAATTATACGCTTTGATTGGCCAAGTTGAAAATTTTAGTGATGCAGCATAACATTGTGCAACCATACCAGCTAAATTTTGAGCATGGATGTTTCAAATCGGTCTTGCATTCTGCAAATACCAACATGCATAAGAATATACAAGTGCACAGAAAATGTGATAGGTACCATGCATTGCTTATACAACTGTATAAGAATGAGAAAATGTGTACATAAACATGCAATGCACTACACTGCAACTCTTTAATATTGCGGTTCATAGGATCCACGGATCAAGTATATATATATATATATATATTCGAATCGCCATATATAATTTCTCAGGTCATTCATGCGTTCATATGCATGCATTAGCATTGTTTGGCAATCTCAAAACATGTTATTTACCTACCTTACTGCATAATGTGTTATATCCATATGTTATACAAAACGTCTTAGTCAATCTAAGTATTTTCAAATGCCTTAACACAATATCCGATTTCTAAACGCAATCTAAGATCATCAGCATCATCAATAGGCTGTTTCAATGTACCTTTCAACAAGAAAAGATCATTCAGTGATAGAAGCTTCAGCACTGTAGGTCCAAAACTATGGAACAACCTACCTTTGAGTTTAAGACAATGTACTTCAATAGACACTTTCAAAAAACGACTTAAGACATACTTGTTCAGTGACTTTTTTGCAAATTTTTAAGGTAAAACGTGGTGTACCTGTGTTTGTTTTTAATTTGTGTTTAGATTTTTTTAATTTTATATTGTACAACGCCATTGAATATGTTTTATACGTAGAAATAGGCGTTCAATCAAATGCTCAAGTTTAAAGTTTTTTATTATTATTGTAATCCAAAAAGGATTGAGAGGTTTAAGCATTAAAGTTAAATAAACAAAGGCTAGCCACAAATGTTAATTTCTAATGTATTTCCTGTAAATTCTTTGTACTGATCAAAAGCAGACTAAAATTACACTTAATTTCCAACATCACTTCATTACTTTGATTGAAAATATTGAGGCAGATTTTTAAAAACAAGATTGCCTGAAAGACCCAAAGATGCTCACCTGAGAAACAAAGGAACTGACAAGTCATGTCCTCTGTGCGGCCCAAGATATCATTAAAACAAATTTTCTGGCCAAGGATCTTGAAGATTGAGCTATAAATGTGACATTTAGAGGGTTAACAATGTTTTACTATAGCCATATATAAGGAAAAATACCGCACCCTGGTGGCCAT
This sequence comes from Dreissena polymorpha, assembly GCF_020536995.1. Taxonomy (NCBI): domain Eukaryota; kingdom Metazoa; phylum Mollusca; class Bivalvia; order Myida; family Dreissenidae; genus Dreissena; species Dreissena polymorpha. Next base: position 5,517,530 of record NC_068367.1, on the reverse strand, counting down.
GTTTTTCAACCAACTGAAACCATTTTTAAACTTGTAGATATCATTGGGACACATCTTCTGACCAAGTTTTATGAAACTCAGACAAGAAATGTGGCCTCTAGAGTGTTAACAAGGTATTATTAAAGCCATATAGGGAAAATGCCCCACCCCCTAGTGGCCTAGTTTTTCAACCAATCGGAACCATTTTCAAACTCGTCCAAGATATCAATACCACAAATCATCAAACCAAGTTTCATAAAGATAGAAAATAAATGTGGCCTATAAAGTGTTAACAAGATTTTACTTTAGCCATATCAGGAAAAATGAACCCCCACAGAAGCCATGTTTTTCAACCATCTGGAGCAATTTTCAAACCCATCCAAGATATTAATAAGACAAATGTTCTACCAAGTTTCATGAAGGTCTGACTATAAATGTGGGCTCTAGACTGTTAACAAGGTTTTACTCTAGCCATGTAAGAAAGAATGCCCTGCCCCCTGGCAGCCATGTTTTTCAACCGACTGGAACCATTTTCGAACATGTCCAAGATATCATTGGGGCAAATCTTCTTACCAAGTTTCATGAAAATCAGACAAGAAATGTGGCCTTTAGTGTGCTTACAAGGCAAATGTTGACACTGCATGACGGACAAAAAGCGATCACAAAAGCTCACTCTGAGCACATTGCCAACTTAAGATATACGGATATACTGGACATCCGGATATAATGGAATATGGTATAATGGCGTTGCTTTGTACATAAAAACTTTTTGTGCAGTGGATGAACAACGTACATATGAAAAACACTCATGAAAAAAACAATTTAACCTTTGTTCTAAATTCTTAACATTTAAATTTTTAACATTTATTTTTAAAATCAAAACATCTGTCAAATATCTTTTTAACCCTTTCCCACTCAGACAATGGCTGTATGCAACCAGCAGTCTGTTCAGGTTTATGCTGTTTGCTGCTCTTCACTAACCAAAAGAGTAGAAAATTAAGCCTTCAGTACTTGAATCTATTAAGAAAGGTCTTTAACTTTGATATTCTAAGGAACTAGAAATGCGTCAAAATGCATATCTATAAGCTCTAAGGGTAAAAAGATATTACATAATTGTTGGAACTAATCAGGGGAGAGAAGTAAACTTTATTAAGAAACTTTATCTCAGCAGTTTCTCCCCATGATAGACCCAACTTGTCAGGGGAGAGAATTTAAAATTCTCTAAGAAACAACTTCCCTTAGAAAAAAAGGACCATGCTAAATAAACATTATTTGGGAATTAAATTAAAAATAATAGCTTATTGATTATGGCCAACACAGTTGTAAGCACTCATGCATGTTTCCAAACATACACATAAAGACATTATAATGTGACAGTAGGTGAGCAACAAAACATGTGCAGGGAAAAGCTGACATATATCTTTCCCTTCGCTCACCTTTCTCGTTGAGTGTATTCGATCTTGGTCTACTATTATTCACTCTAGTCCTAATGTCTGAAAAAAAAGAATTTCTGATTTGGTAAAGGGCACATTCCTGAAAATTAAAAATTAAAGATTTCCTGATTCCTTAAAGGCTGCAGTGCTTTCCACAGGATTTTTGTCAGGCGCCCCGGGGCTGATAGGGGTGGTTCGGCGTTAATTTTTTTTTAATTTAACGTGTCAATTCACGTTCTGTGGTGCGTTATAACTCAAAGAAAAACAGCGTCAAAAGACGTCATTTGGTGCGCTATGACTGTTCAAGAAAATCCCCCAGTCATTTAAAAATATGTATAATTTTTTATATTGTTTAATTGCTTTAAAACTTTCCCACACAGATAGTAAAATCCCGACTCGAACGATTCCCCAATACATCCGTTTCAACCCGACTCTATTACTATATACTTACTACTTGTCAAGTTTCAATTTTTTACCCGATAATCCCGTTTTTTCTGTTTTTATAAATCACTTTATGGTAAATATTTACGATAAAAGCTCTCAACTATTTCTTTAACACAAACCTTGCCATTTTTCTATAGTATCAAATACATTTAAAGTGACTATTTATAGATTTGATGAAATATTGCCTCTGAACATGCGTCAATCCCCTGACGTGTTGTGTGCTTGTTAAAACGCTCAATACACGCACGCTTGACGCGACGTTGTGCATGCTTCATAATTTTCGTGCCTTTTTTAATTGAGAAAAAGATTGGACACAAAATAAATTTGCCCTGCTAATTTGAAGCAAGAATATTTTAACGATGCAGTAACATTTACATTCGGAAGTGTGTTTCGGATTAAAAACGCGTTAACATCAACTTACGGGAATGGGTTTCGGATTTCAAATTTAATTATTCCCATTTGAGATTTCAACAAATATTAACAGTTGCGTTATGAATTCAACGATCATTTGTTTAAACACAGCACGAGTCGAATAAATGTTTTGACGGAATTATGCATGAAATTCACGTTGTCCAAGTCCATAAGGTTTACCGCCGGTTGCCATCATCAGTACTTCTAAGTATCGATTATCGGACAAAACATTTAGTGGACATTAGATTTGAACGTTTAATTGGTACCAGCGAATTGGTTCCATGACGTAACGTCGATTTATGACGTAACGTTATAGACAGGACGTCGTTACTAACGACGTGACTTCGTTACTTAGAGATGAACTATTTTTCGATACAAGGATTGTACATATATTTACATCGATAATAAATTTTCATACCAAAAGCGGGTATTTTGGCGTTTATATTGTTCCCACCATCGGGGAAATAGTAATATACAGAAATTCCCATTATCAGGGAAACTTCTCAGTTAATAGTAAACACGGAAATTCCCATTATCGGGGAAACTTGTTAACATTTAGAAGTGTGCGTAATTAATTCAAGGAAAATTTGTTATAGCGCATTACGTGTCGAATAAATGTCAGAAAAACGAGGTGAATCAGTTCTAGCAATGGACATGATGAAATATACATGTACTGGAATTAAATTGTTATCGCATAATTGTAATAACAATTTGCACAACTTACTCGCTATAAGTAATTAATTGTTTACCACATGCAATAAATTTATCTTATTAATTATGAGTCATAGGCAGAGGGGGTGATCACGTGATTATCAAGACGGCGACGTCTATGCCGCGGCCGGTATTTTTCCGCGTTTTTATATCCTTTAATAACTTGTATTATTTTTTAAATTCTGCCCACTTTCCAGCCATATTAGCAAGAAAGTTACTGGCATTTATTTCATAGTAATATTCGCTCTATATCTCGACTTTACTGTGAAATTTCTTAGCTGGATGACCCAAAAAAAAAAAAAATGGTCGATAGTTAACCCCGCCCTCATAAGCATTCCCATAACAGATTGGACGATGAACATCACAGTTTAAAGTCTGGAAAGTTAACTGATACATCCTTGTCAGCATTTAAATGACTGTGTAATGTGGCTAGAATAATCGATACGCACGTCTTATCAGTGGATTATCCATTACCCCATGTGGTGTTTAGGGCGATTACTTGTGAAAGTAGGTACCAAGTGCTCTTTTAAAACAGGGAATATTGTTACACTGATAGAGAAACCTTGATTTGTTTTACAATCTCCACTTTCTTTTACTGAAAAATACACTGATCGGAAAATTTCAAGCACCCAGGGGACTCTGATTTTAAAATTCAAGCGCCCCGGCGAGGGATCGTTAAATAGCCTGTGGAAAGCCCTGCCTTAAAGGCTGGTATTCCTCATTCAAACATGAACAGAAATAATTATTGACTCTAAAAATTACATACCACCTACGATAGATTAAGTATAATTAGTAGGATGGCCTGTTAATTAACATAATGGAAACCCGATGGCTCGAACTCCCTTGGCTTGAATTTCCGGTAGGCTTGAACTCTCACAGAAGCACAGATTTTTTATTTCTATATATTTATATAAATTTCTGTCAGATGGCTCAAATTGGTGAGGGTCAAATTATCAGATGGCTCGAACTATTTGTACAGTTCTGATCACAATTTTAAAACTTTCTTTTGTTTGCTTGGGTCGAACTTGCTTCTGTCGCATACAGTTGTTAATCAATTAGGAACACTTGATTAAAGCCACGCCATAATTGCAAACAAGTCATCAAGTAAATTGTTAATTGATTTAAGTAAAAGATGACATTCTGTATCAAATCTTGTGTTTTTTGTAGATGCATAATATTATTATGGCTGGAATGGCTGCATCATAACATTTAAAGTGTCAACTTCATTGAATAGAAAAGTTTCTGTCTATAGGACACTTTATTGACATAACACATATTGACATCATGTCATTCTTAAACAAGAAACCGTCGGAGACGGGTGATGCTCCCCAAAGTTTTTTTTGTCACAATATTGCACAATATATTCAGATAAAAGGAAACGTCTTGAGGGGCATAACTTTGGACAAAATAATACGATGGATGGTTTCGCAACTTAAAAATTTCAAAGGGCCATAACTCTCTAAATAAATCATCTAACCAGAACCCACAAATAACATGCGCATCTCCTCAAGGTAGTTAAGCTTCCCATAAAGCTTCATTGAATTCCAGTCAGTAGTTGGGGAGAAATAGCCCGGACAAGAATTGCACTATATGTACAGTTTATAGAAAATTTCAATAGGCCATAACTCTGTGAAAAATCATTCGACCATAACCGGCTGATAATATGCACATCTCCTCAAGGTAGTTAAGCTTCCCATAAAGTTTCATTGAATTCCCGTTATAAGTTGCTGAGAAAAAGCTATGACAAGAATTGCACTATATGTACAATGGAAAATTTCAAAGGGCCATAACTCTGTGAAAAATCATCGGACAAGATCTGGCTGATAATATGCACATTTCCTCTTGGTAAGGAAGCTTCCCATAAAGTTTCATTGAATTCCAGTCATTACTTGCTAAGAAATAGCCCGGACAAAAATTGCACTATATGTACAGTTATTGGAAATTTCAAAGGGCCATAACTTTGTGAAAAATCATCCGACCAGAACCTGCTGATAATAAGCACATCTCCTTAAGATAGTGAAGCTTCCCATAAAGTTTCATTGAATTCGAGTCAAAAGTTGCTGAGAAATAGCCCGGACAAGAAATGCACTATATGTACAGTTAATGGAAAATTTCAAAGGGCCATAACTCTGTGAAAAATCATCCGACCAGAAACCGCTGATAATATGCACATCTCCTCTTGGTAGTGAAGCTTACCATAAAGTTTTATTGAATTCCGGTCATTTGTTGCTGAGAAATAGCCCGGACAAGAATTGCACTATATGTACAGTTAATGGAAAATTTCAAAGGGCCATAACTCTGTGAAAAATCATCCGACCAGAAACCGCTGATAATATGCACATCTCCTCTTGGTAGTGAAGCTTCCCATAAAGTTTTATTGAATTCCGGTCATTAGTTGCTGAGAAATAGCCCGGACAAAAATTGTGCACGGACAGACGGACACACAGAAACACAGACACACACACGGACAGACAAAGCGGCCACTATATGCTCCCCTCCCAATTTTTTTTTGGGGAGCATAAAAAGCAAATAAATAAATACATTTAGTGCTGTTTAATATTTCAGGGATGTGTATAGACAGTGTAGTGCTTATTCATGTTTTGTTTCTTAGTGCTGTTTCTTACACGTGCTGTAAAATTAATGTGCTACATGAAAACACAATTATATATTATATGTTAAAAACATGATACGCGTTTGATTGTTTGTGTAACTATTTTAAAATATTGATTAATTAAAGTATAAATATTATCTGTTAAGTTCTTGTTAATTCAATAGCAGAAAGTAGTACGGGTTTTAGGCAGTATGAAATACTCTTCAACTGGAGATTAACATCTATTGCAGATTTCGTGTCAGTAAACATAAGTATATAACAACAAGGGCTGTTTGTAAAACATGCATGCCCCCCATATGGGCTCTCCGTTGTAGTGACAGCCATTTTATGATTATGTTTTTTGTCACTGTGACCTTAACCTTTGACCTAGTGACCTAAAAATCAATAGGGGTCATCTGCCAGTCATGATCAATGTACCTATGAAGTTTCATGATCCTAACCATAAGCGTTCTTGAGTTATCATCCGGAAACCATTTTACTATTTCGGGTCACCGTGACCTTGACCTTTGACCTAGTGACCTGAAAATCAATAGGGGTCATCTGCGAGTCATGATCAATCTACCTATCAAGTTTCATGATCCTAGGAATAAGCGTTCTTCAGTTATCATCCGGAAACCATTTTACTATTTTGGGTCACTGTGACCTTGACCTTTGACCTAGTGACCTGAAAATCAATAGGGGTCATCTGCTAGTCATGATCAATCTACCTATCAAGTTTCATGATCCTAGGCCTAAGCGTTCTTGAGTTATCATCCGTAAACCATTTTACTTTTTTGGGTCACTGTGACTTTGATCTTTGACCTAGTGACCTGAAAATTGATAGGGGTCATCTGCCAGTCATGATCAATGTACCTATGAAGTTTCATGATCCTAGCCATAAGCGTTCTTGAGTTATCATCCGGAAACCATTTTACTATTTCGGGTCACCGTGACCTTGACCTTTGACCTAGTGACCTCAAAATCTATAGGGGTCATCTGCGAGTCATGATCAATGTACCTATGAAGTTTCTTGATTCTAGGCCCAAGCGTTCTTGAGTTATCATCCGGAAACCACCTGGTGGACGGACCAAAAGACCGACAGACCGACCGACCGACATGTGCAAAGCAATATACCCCCTCTTCTTCGAAGGGGGGCATAAATATAATCAATCCGTTGGCTCAAATTCCGGATGGCTCAAACTTTTGTTGTCAGTCTGCGAATCCGAGCCATCTAGCCTAATATCTTTTGGGATATAAGGTTACCTGGTTATGGGGCTGATTTGAAGGCATTTGACAGGATAATTAATATTATCTGTTTAGTTCTTGTTAATTCTATAGCAGGAAGTAGTACGGATTTTAGGCAGTATGAAATACTCTTCAACTGGAGATTTAAATCTATTGCAGATTCCTGTCAGTAAACATAAGTATATAACAAATATAATCAATCCGTTGGCTCAAATTCTGGATGGCTCGAACTTTTGTTGACGGTCTCGAGCCAACGAGTTTCAACTGTATGTTTAGCTGCTAAAAAGAGCATTTGCTTTGACTCTTTCTACCATGTTTAAAGGGATCTTTTCACGGTTTGGTAAATTGACAAAATTGAAAAAAAGTTGTTACAGATTCGCAAAATTTCGGTTTAGTTATGATATGTGTGAGGAAAACATATTACTGAACATTTGCCATGGTCTAATATAGCCATTATAATTTGCATCTTTTGACGATTTAAAAACCTAAAAATTATAAAGCGTTGCAACGCAAAACAATTGAATAATTTGGAGAGTTCTGTTGTTGTCGTTTGAATTTGGGAAACTAAGAAGATTCCTTATATAACGTATAAAATACGCTTCTTATGTATGCTTGGCAGGATAGCTCAGTTGGCTAATGCGTTTTTACTTCAGGATTCTGGGGGTCACTGGTTCAAGCCCTGCTGCGGGCTACTTTTTTTTCCTTTTTTTAAATTTTATTTTTGATTTTTTACTGGAGCTTTTAAAATTTAATGTTTACATTTATCAATATAAAGCATTTAATGACAAACTTCAAAACATGCCAAAATCTGTGAAAAGGCCCCTTTAAGACAAAATAACTATTTTCTTGGAACAACCCAGATATGTTTAAAAAAACAACAATGTACATCAAAGGTTTTTAATTTCAAAGATAATTGCAAGATTGACAAATGCATATTCATAATATATATATATATAATATATTTTTATTTTTATTTGTCTTCATCTTTAAAATAACTTTTCCTGTCAGCATTAACCATGCATGGCCAAATATGAGGGTTAGAACACCTGAACACATTTAAACTTACTTTGCTATGGTAACTATATTAGAACTGAGCAATTTTATAACCAAAACTTTTTGTTTAACCCTTTACCACTTAGATTCTTATTTTCTCTCATTTGTAGTCCCTTAGAAAGTTAAATTTATTAAATACCTTTTTTACTGGATTCAACTTTTTAAGGCTTCAACTCCAAACCTTAGATAATGATGAGCAGCAAACAGCATAAAACCTGAACCGACTGTGAGTTACTCTGATTTTATGCTGTTTGCACATAGCCATTTTCACTTTGCTTCGAAGTGGCAAATGGTTAAACATACATTACCTAATCTATGTACTAATAACAGAGTCAAAAGAGCCAAGGGAATAAACTGCAAACTTATGAATGGGTAACACAGACAAAGTTGTCTCCCCTATACAACCCACATTCTGCAAAACATGAGTATAAAAGGAACTCGTGGACAGATTGTTGACAACATTTTTTCCAGCTTTTTTCACAGATTAAATTTCTTAAAGAGCAGTCATCAATAGAAAGACATCAGTGAATTAAAACTGATATTTAACTGTTTCAAACAGTGAAAACTAAAAGTGTGAAATGACATTGCTTTCATAATTATGTTATGAGGTCATTATTTCAGCAAAAAATACAAAAATAATCATTTGTCAACATAAAATAAAAATAAAATTTGTTGAATTTTGTGGAATATCTATTTTAATTCACAAGTGACATAGAAAATAATATTTCACAAGTGGCGCAGCAAATATTGAAAACAACGTCCTTTCACAGTATAAAAGTGAAAATTATTGATAACTTTTATTCCTCTGTTAACATTTATAAATTTAAAACATTTCATGGCAACCTTCAAAAAAAGGCCAAAATCCATGAACAAATCCCTTTAAAGTGCTTTTAAGAAATCTATAAAAGGCTGTTTAATATTAGGAGATTACAAGTAGTTCTAACCTAAGCAAATAAAAAAGAAGACACCCAGCTTGGCTGTGTCTTTCCACAGAACACTAATTAGCTGTCTAGAATCTGAATTCCCTACACAGTTATTGGCAAAAAAGGAACATTTTCAAATACTTTGCAAGAAAACTGCATCTTAACCATGACATTCCTTTCAAGATTACATTTTAAAATTATTACATCCACTCTTGCATCTTAACCATGACATTCCTTTCAAGATTACATTTTAAAATTATTACATTCACTCTTCAGACTAATGCGTGTTCCATGTTTACCAAATGGCAGCGGTTCCAGGCCATTGAGATCAAGTGGGTGCCACATTTCTTGCCATAGTTTACACACCAATTCACAGAAATACATCCAACTGACAGACATAGGCTATACTCCATGATAACCTACATCTATTGTAAGATTTCCTGTGAATGCCGGGACTTACAATATTGCCAACTAGGGTTATATGCAGGGAACAAAATGGAACCACATGTAAACAAATCATCCTCAAAGCATGTTTTATTATTCATCACTTTGATGACAACAGACGTCATATTAAACTATCGGTGATAGTTTCACAATGACTTTTTCCTAAGCTTTAATAAGTGATTTTGTTTCCATTTTTTCAGTGATAATCACTGAAAGAATGGAAACAAAATCACTTATAAAAGCTTAGGAAAAAGTCATTGTGAAAGTATGTTCAAGTGCAACTGTTAGGAATATGGTGACTTATAGTTAATAAATAATTTAGCTATGCTCCGTGAAAAGAGAGTTAAATGCATGTCTATAAAGTGTGGTCCCAGATTAGCCTATGCAGTTCGCACAGGCTAATCAGGGATGACACTTTACGCCTATACTGGATTTTTGTTAAGAAGAGACTTCCTTTAGACAATAAATACCTTAAAAGCTGAAAGTGTTGTCCCTGATTAGCCTGTGCCGACTGAAGAGGCTAATCTGGGACGACACTTTCTGCACAAGCATTTAACACCCTTTTCTCAGAGCGCGGCTCACGGATGGATTCAATATGTATCAACTTCTTCATCAAGTATCCGAATTTGCAGTAAATGTCAGCCTATTGACAGATATGTTTATGCAGAAGATAAAACCAACCTGTACAAATTGTTTACTCGTCTACCTTACCAGGAACTGAGACAGACACATTGCTTCTGTTCAAAACTGCTAATAGAGACGTCAGTCAGGTTTTACATGCACATTCATTATATTTAAAGCAACCAGAAAATTAAACTTTCCTACAGTGGAAACCCTCTAAACCGGATCCTCTTCATACGGAACCCTCCATAAACCGGACAAATTGTCCAAGCCCATATTTTCCCTATAAAACCATGTGTAAAATATCTCCTCAAAACCAAAATCAAAAATTTAAACCTTTTTTACTAGATTCAAGTTTTTAAGAGTTCATTTCCAACCCTTAGACACTGATGAGCAGCAAACAGCATAAAACCTGAACAGACTGGGAGTTACACGCATGCTGCTCTGGTTTTATTCTGGTTGCAAAAGCCATTTTCACTTTGCATCAAAGTGAGAAAGAGTTAAACAAACAGCACAGACCTGTTACAGAATTCACCACGTTCTGGAGAAAATGTGCCTACTCCATGTGCATGAAGTGTCCTCCATGATTAGATAATGCCAATCAAGGACAACACTTTTTGCAATAATGTGTGCTCCATGTCATACAAACAGCACCAGTTACAGGCTATTGAGATAGAGTGGGTGCCACCTTTTTTGCCATAGTTTATTCAATGAAATCCATCAAACTGACATACTAAGGCTATACTCCACTGTCAAGGCTATACTCCACTGTCATCTATTGTTAAAGATTTCCTGTAAAGTTTGGGACTAGCTACATTGCCAACTAGTGTTATATGCAGGATAAAAAATGGAACCAAGGATGAAAACAACATCATCAAAACATGTTTATTTTGTTTTTTACTTTGATGACCACATACATCATAATTATCAAGGATAGAATGAAAATATTTACACCTTAAACAAAATTATTGTGAAAGTATTTCAATGTTCCAAGTAGAGCTGCAACAATTCGATCCGATTCAACGAAAATCGATTCGAAATGCTTCGATTCGATTACCATACCAAACCTACCAAATTCGATTCGATTCTTTAACATATTTTCATATATATACATAGATACGTAAAGCATGCTGTATTCTGACTATTGATAAGGGAAGGTGAAGGTTTTATCATTACCTGTAATTACGAAGCGCGCGATTGGCTGCTTATGACTTTAGTCATCCAATCAATAAGAGCTTTACGGTCTACTTTCGGAAAAAGCGTTAAAATGGCTGAACAAGTTGTTGCCGACAAATTGAAATTATCAGATGCACCTAAGAAGCTAAAATCAAAAGTGTGGCAGTATTTTGGGTTTCGGGATGGTAGCCCTACCGATAAAGCAAAGTGTAAACTGTGCTTCACGGATGTGGCGTACGCTAAGTCCGGCTCAACCACTAATCTAATGCAACATGTCAAACGCGAACATAACGTTGATTTAGCAAGACTAAGGGGTCGCACAAGTGCAACAACTGAAGTCGCGAGCCAGAAAAGTAGTTCTATTTCTGTTGGAATTTTGTTAAGTTTATTAGAGAATGTGATTTGTCCTACAGGTAACAGGTGATGCTGTCATGGCACAATGGTAGACATGCTTATAGCGGTTTTGGGTAAAATTATAATAGTGATAGTACTACCATTCAACTGATTCCAGATACGTTCTTATGATTATTTATTTATTTTTTATATTATTGTGTAATCAACACAATCTTCTAGTCAGAAGTTTTTATATTATAATTCCTAATTTGCTATTCTTTTTTATGTGTTTTATTGAAATCACATTTGAACAGAAATGTTAATTTTGAGGCATAAGAGTGAATATATGATAAAACTAGGTTTGAAGATGAATTGAATCGAAAAAATCGGTATCAGAGTGTCTGAAATCGAAATCGAATCGAATCGAGCTGTTGGTGAATCGTTGCAGCTCTAGTTCCAAGTGTTTGTAATTTTTAACAAAAAACACCTCTTATATCACACCATTCTTAATTTTGAGCAGTTTGTACATGATATCAGCATCAAAAGCTAGCCTGTTTATTGCAAACCATGAGTTTTTTCTTGGGTCTAAGTATATTCTTTATTCCTAAGACATTTAATGGTTTGGTGCAAATGGGCCCGAAATCGCAAATAATTGTTAATAAAGTGATAAATACACAATGATAACCCTAAAAGGTATTTCTTAATTTACCTTTTTAAAAAAGGAAGACCAATTAACAAATAGCAAACATTTACATTAATTAAAATCAAGAAATTCTTCAGAAATTGACTGTGGTTCTGTACAGATTCCAATTTGTGCACAGTGTGTGTTTCTTCTAACAAACACATCTGTCAATATGCTGACATTTACCACAAATTGAGGAACATAATGAATGAGTTGTTTTAGATTGCATCTAGCAGTATGCTCCACATCTTGTTTATTCATCTGCGTTACAAGGAACTGAGAGAGACAAGTTAGTTCTGTAAGAGACTGCTAATAGAGAAGTTAACAAGTGATTGCCAGGCAATATGGTCCCCTACCAGTAAAACTCCACGATTGTCAGTAAAAAAAATTCGGCGTATATGTATACGCCAGCTTTTCACCTTACCTGACCTTTGTAACTGTCCAATAAAATTAAAATAAAATTTTCCGCGGCTAGGTCAGAATGAATACACTTCATTTATCCCATTTGAGCATACGACCAGAACATTGGAAACATGTCCGCGTCTTTGTAACACTGTTTTACTGCGTGTTCAGCATGAAACAACTTTATCTCTAATGAAAAGGCTTAATAGATAGAACAGTTTTACACTCAATCTCAACATCAATACAGTTTGTGCGTGCACCTTTTATTTTCAGAGGATTGCCAGCGCAAGAACGTTTGTACTTAAAGGCTTTGTTCTCATATTTAGTACTAACTTCCATATTCCTGTTAACATGTAAAAGTATAAAGAGCAGTGGAAGCGAGGCCTTACTTTAATGCATTGCATTTCAACACGCGAGGTATCAGGGTCAATTCGCAGTTAGTGTGTGTGAATGTCAGTGTTTATATACAGGTCATCTCTGCGTCTTCACGACTACCTTATGTGCTGACGGGAGTTCGCAGCCAGTAAAATAATCGTTACATAATAAAGACGCCATAGCATGAACTAGGTGAACTGGAATTTTCTTTAGACCAGAAAGATGTTTAATGAAGATATCCAGCGATATAATTATGGTATGTCAATAATAGATTCTTAATGTGTTTTCAACAATACCATGATAAATATTATTTTTAATTAATTTAACAAGAATTATTCCACCATATTGACTAATGTATTAAGCTATAGCACGATTATTCTCGATACTGTTAATAATCGAATCAAATAGCAATGCCCGACAAACCACTAAAACAGGTTTGTTCGAAGAACACGCATATAAATATTTAAAATATGTTCGAAAACTTCGCATGTGGCCGGTTGACTCATATGTTTTAATTTGACTTCCATTCTTCTTTTGGTTTTCTGTTTTGTATCTATAGGTTTATGACCAGCAATATGTAATAATGTAAAATAAGCCGTAAAAACTCTGCGTAACATCCCATACTGCGTGTGATGCAGCTAAGAACTGCACAGAAAAAGACATTCGCTATCCTTGATCTCATTCATTGAACTCTTTACCTTTCATAAACTCCAACCACAATCAGCGTCGTACATCTTTTTAAAAGATATTTTTTGTTATATTTTTTGCCATAGCAACCATAATGTTTTACGTATGAACAAAATAAAAAATGACATGCATAATCTCCATTTTGCCATCTATCCATGTTTAAAGTTTCATGAAAAAATATGAAGAACTTTAAAAGTTATCGCAGGATCCAGAAAAGTGTGACTGACTGACAGACAGACTGACAGACAGACTGACAGACAGACGGGTTGCAAACTGTTAGTCCCCTCCGGTTTCACTGGTAGGGGACAATAAGGTATTACAAGAACTTTAAAAGAAACCTCAACATTGAAATGTACTAAGTTACTCAACTGTTTCGGTTTGATCTTGGTTTAAAGTTTTAAAAGCTTAAAACAACCTGAAAATTGAACTTGTCTAGGTTACTGAACTGTGTCCTTATTTTTTCAGAATTCTACAGGGTCCGGGAAATTGAAAGTGGTTGCTTACTTAATAGTCTTAATTTTATTCCAGTTTATAGTGACTGTTTCAGTGGAAAAGTATGCATTTCCTTGATCCCATTACCAACACCAACAAATATTGAACAAAAGGAATTTTGTACTGGTAACATTATGAGTGCAAATATGGAAATGTGTGACAGAGTGTGCTGACTTCCTGCCTTCAGTCACTGCTTGATTATTTCCAATAAGATTATTCTCGCAACATTCACTTCATTTACACTCAATTGAACATTCTAAGAAGGACTTATCCAGAAAGGAAAGCACTACTTTCGGGATAATTAGTTTCTTGATCGGCTTATAACTTTATTCTATGAAAAGACATGGGAACAAAATTCTACAAATACATAGGCATTTGAAGAACAGTGAAAACTGTGGTTCAGAGGTAGAAGAGATGTTTTTTTAACTGTTCACCAAGGGAAAACTGTCTCCCACACCATGTCACATAGTCGGTCGAACACAATAACGTAAACAGGTCCATTTCAGTACTCCTTAGCAATCTTCATGTATCTTATGCACTATGTGACAAGCAAATGACCACAGAATTGACTGTTCCACAAATGTCCATGATTTAAGAACTGTTTAACACCTATTATACATAGTGATTATTAGATCACTATGGTATTCACATAAATAGTATTGCACAAGCTTGATTTTGTGATGTTTAATACACGATCATGCAAGGCAGGTGAAATAATACTCAACAGAATAAACTCGTGCAGTTCAACGCAACAGGACACAAAAATAACATAGATCTATTGCAGTACATTTTATGACGTCAATTCAGTTGGGGTTTTCAAGCCAAAGAATAGGGAAAATAACTTCTTAGAGTGACATAGTAATTAAGTATGAATATTGTTATGCAAATAGTCTGGATTATTGTGAATACTGCTGAGCATTGGTAACAAAAACACCTGCTTAGGAGACAGTAATCAGTTCAAAACATTGACAGGTCAACATTTCGCAAAAAATCTCAATAAGCCAATATTGGAAACATACTGACACTTCCTGAAAACATACTGACACTTCCTGGAAACATACTGACACTTCCTGGAAACATACTGACACTTCCAATGAAACAGCAAACACTGACCCTTTTTAGTGAAGTTGGAACCAGACATCATACTTGAAATGGATATGTTCCGTGAAATATTCAGGTTTACAGCACAAAATGATTCAATTACCGTAGGTTTCCACGTATAGCGCGCATTGTTTTACCTCCAAAATTCAAATTAAAATGCTGGTGCGCGCTATACATTGATACAACTCTATCCTGGCTGCTAAATTGGTAAAAATATGTTGTGTAATCGAAAATAATCAAAATGGCCGCCATGTTTTTTTCCAGAAAACTACCAACCTATAATCGTACAGACTGAGCGGCCATTGTCGAAACAACAAGAAGTCGCTACTGGTAGATATGAATGCGGTAGAAGAAGTTTTGGTCAAAAATAAATTTGTTTGAATAAACTTGCGGACATTTCTTTGTTTGTATTATTACACTTCTTTATTGATGAATTCCGATGGGGATTGTTGTCGACATTCCAAAGAGCAGGCAAGGGTAGGTGTGAACGTGGTCTTTTTTGCGGGTAACGGTAGGTGTGAAAGGGGGTCATTTTGCACTTCGTAATTGGCAGATGTTATTGAGTAATATGTGCCACGACTTATTAAGACGCTAATTGACATTTGAGACACTAATTGACACTTGTGAACGTGAAGATATGCAATTGCATTTTGTGTGTATAAATATTGAACGGTCAACAACTGTATCCCTGTCTCCCATGCGACATTCAAATTTACCGGTAATGCCCATGCTTTCCCCGAGGAAAAATCACACGATGTACACTAATTCTTATTTTCTCACGTTTTCACGAAATGCACGTGGACTGTTAATCTTTTGCTAGAAAATTACAAAATTGTCAGAAAAGTATAGTGCTATGAAACCCATGCTCCTAATCATAATGACGCTTCCTATGGCGGCCAATTTCGGTCTGATTTGGTGGTTTTATTGTCTTTAAATGTTTTTTTCTCCATTTTTGCATTAAAAAAAAAAGCCTGCGCGCTATACACGGGAGCGCACTATACGTGGAAACCTACGGTAGTGTCCTTTTAGCACAAAAAAAACAACAACACAACTTCACATAATTCACTGTTTAAATAAGGTAATAATATCTTACATGCACCAAGAAAAGTTCATTTTCTTAATTTGGCCTCAAGAAAGACTGACAATAGCCCCAAGTTCCATTAGTTAAATATACTTCTTCACTTTTTCAAGTTGTCACATAAAAAAAGCACAAGACCTTTCATTCATACACCTGTTGAAGTAGATTAAGACACGATTCCGAAAGCCTCACTCTGTGAAAATGGGGCTTAATCCATATGCCTAAAGTGTCGGCCCAGATTATTCTTTGCAGTGGGCACAGGACAACACACTGACAAAACTTTCCCCCTCAACTGGATTCCCTACGAAGAGACTTCCTTTAAAAGTAATAGACCATACAAGTATTGTCCCTGCTTAGCCTGTATGAACTTCACAGGCTAATTTAGGACCAAACTTTAAACACGTGCATTAAGCTCCATTTTGCAAGACCAAGGCCCAATTAAAGTTATCATATCTAAACTGAAGACACGACAAAGACTCTTCCATACATTTCAAGATTTTGCGACACTGACAACCATCACCTAGTAAGACTTATATTATGACTTATTGAGATTGCCAGACATGATTGTTAAAACTATACAACCCTGTATATGAGCATCACTTAGCAAATGCATAGAGTTTCATCCCAGAGAAGCCTGTGCAGTCTTCCGTTCTGGTATATGTCGTTTAAAAGGGAAATCTCTCCTTTATGACAATAAACTTTAAGCTGAAAGTGTTGTCCCTGATTACACTGTGCAGACTGCACAGGCTAATCTGGGATGACACTTGACAAATATGCATTAAGCTCAGTTTTGTCCAGAACAAGACTCATATATGCACTCCATACCTTGTCCACTAGATTCCTGGTTTGTATCACAATTCTTCTGCAAATCCAGCCGTTCAAGCGACGATGCCCGTCGTATGAACCCAACGCTTGGCAAGGTCAGAGTATTGTCCTGCGAAACACGGGTCGGAGATTTCACTGAATTTGATTGGTCCAAATTGTCCCATGTTCCTTTCTCCATGGTAAAATTGGTTGATGGAAGAGTATTTGAGTAAGAATGCTGTATTTCATCGTACGAACCATTGATCCGATTTAAGGCCACTGATTCTTCAGGAATAGGGGGATTTTCCGGGTCCGTATTAACATCGGTGACCTTTGACTTGACGCGCAATTCCTTCCTGAGAGAGGGAAGTTTCAACTTGAAACTTCTGTGACGATCTGAAAAAAAACGCAATCAATAACCAATAACTTAAACTTGGGGATTTTTCCAAATTAAAACAACAGGTGCTTTAGACCACTCATGGTGAACTGTTTTTATCAGCTGTTGTGATGTTACAAGAACCATTGTAAAACTTGGTCATAATAGCATCAGACCTGATATTCTAAACCAAGTTACCCAGTTTCAAACTAGACCAAGATATCATTGGGACAAATATTCTGATTTATGAATATTAAGCAATAACTGTGGTCTCTTGAATGTGAACAAGCTTCTTTTTTTACCTAGTCACCAAGAGTTTTACACCCCACATTAACCAGCTTCAAATCAATTGAGATGTTATTGAGACAAATGTTCTGAAAATTTTTCAAAACAATTCGGCGAAAAATATGACAACTAGAGAGTTCACAAGGTTTATCTATTTGACCTAGTGACCTAGATTTTGACCCCACATGAACTTAGCAAAATGTTCTGATTTTCAAGATGATTGGGCATAGAAGGTCACTTCATGAGTGTTCAAAACGCTTTTAACTTGAGATGACTTAGTGACATAATTTGACCCCATTTGACCCATTTCTAACTCAGATATCATTAGGACAAATGTTATGAACAAGTTTCATGAAGACTTGGCAATAAATGTGGCATTGACAATACAAATGTAAGAATTGACTAAGTACAACACACAAAAGACAACATACAAAAGGTGATCACAAATGATCACCATGAGAAGTCTGAGCATAAAACAACCTTTTCAAGCATTTAGTCAGTTTAACAGTGTCAAAGAAACATCTACAGTTCAACATTGAATATGCCATAGCTTTTATATCATGATAGTCATCTTGCAGACAAAAAATGTTATCAGACATCTAATTAAGGCTTATTACTTCCTTGACAAGCTTCCAACTAGCTGACGCTATAACTAGAAATGTACATGTTCGGATACATACATCACTTTAGCATATTATTGGCTTCACCTGAAACTAACATTTGTTTCAGAAATAAATGTAGAACTAGCCTTTCAAAATCTGACTGTCATTATGGATCTTTGACCAAGATGCTTCAGTCTATATAACTTAAAGAAACTAAGATTTTACAGCATTAAAAAATGAAAAAGCGTTTTAATGATGCCAAATTTGTTTGCAGCCAAAAAGTATTTGTGCAAATTCATTTCAAACAAAACACCAGTGTTCAACTGTGACCTTTACCTTTTGGCAAGCTACATATTGTTGCATGCAACACATTGTCTTTGTTGCCATGTGGTGAAAAGACTTAAACCCCAACCCCCCCTTACAAGGTGAGTGCTCTATAGAGTGAGCTAACCGGGCTGCTTACAATGAAACCTTGGTATGACAATCACTTGTACCAATTTATTTTGAAATCCTATAATGCACAACAAAGTTATGGGCAGGACACAAACATTGTACTTTCACTCAACCCTTTGCCGCTCAGAAGCCAAGTGAAAATGGCTATGTGCAAACAGTATAAAACCAGATCAGCATGCGGGTAGCTGGCAATCTGTTCAGGTTTTATTCTGTTTGCTGCTCATCAGTATCGTAGGGTTGGAAATGAAGCCTTTAAAACTTGAATACAGTAAAAAAGGTTCTTAAAGGGGCTTTTTCACAGATTTTGGCATGTTTTGAAGTTTGTCATTAAATGCTTTATATTGATAAATGTAAACATTAAATTTTAAAAGCTCCAGTAAAAAAATCAAAAATAAAATTTAAAAAAGGAAAAAAAAGTAGCCCGCAGCAGGGCTCCAACCAGTGACCCCGGAATCCTGAAGTAAAAATGCATTAGCCAACTGAGCTATTCTGCCAAGCATTCATAAGGTGCGTATTTTATATGTTATATAAGCAATCTTTGTAGTTTCACAAATTTAAACGACAACAACAAAACCCTCCAAATTATTCAATCGTTTTGCGTTGCAACGCTTTATAATTTTTATGTTTTAAATTGTCAAAAGATGCATATAATGGCTATATTAGACCATGGCAAAAGTTCAGTAATACTGTTTCCTCACAAATATCATAACTAAACAGAAAATTTGCAAATCTGAAACAACTTTTTTCAATTTTGTCAATTTACCAAACCATGAAAAGATCCCTTTAATTAAATTTAACTTTCTATGGGACAACAAGTGCATAAAAATATGTATCTAAGTGGTAAAGGGTTAATACAGATTTTCAAGTGTCAATTGTGGCCTTGATCTTGACATGGCCAACAATTGCCTGTAAAAATGTGACACATCTTCTTATCATGATGATAATTTCTTCCCATTTATTTAAGTACCATGATGTATAACAAATTTATTGGCAGAATATGACCATGAGCTTTCACTATATTAGTATTTAATTAGGGATGGGACCAAATATTCGAATATTCGAATCCAAAATTCATATTTGAATATTCTATTCGTATGCAAAGATACTTCTTAAAAAGTTATACGTACATGTACAAAGTCACAGTTCCGGTTTAGTGCAGACGACTTTCCTATATAAGTCATTGTTTTGATAACAGCTGCCATCAATGAACGAGATGAAAATTAGCATACGGGAGGGAATAAGGAGAGGGACCAATCGCCAATTTACTTACAATTTATATTGAGGCATTAAACTATTTTCTGAGAATCAGTCAAAAATGAAAATTAATTTATGTGAAACATCAATGTGTATCGATAAGCATTCAATTTGTTTGATATACAAAATCTGTGTTTTGAAAGGTCTTTTTAGCTCAGGTGGTATAATACACATTATCTTTGGATTTGATTGGGCTGCAGTCAGCTTTTATTTCAGTGCGACACATCTATCAATAACAATTAGCGACCCATATCATAAAAACACCATGGTGTGAATGCCTGATAAAATCAATAATTTGCCGATAAATTGCTGATAAGGTGTCAAAAACTACACTGTTGCACTCGAGTAGTAGAAGTAGATGGTTATAAGGGACAATAAAGGGATTAGTGATAGTAAGTTTTACCAAGACAGACCTTGAATATCGATTTTTATCGTTAATTTATGGAACGTTCGTCGTGTCTTACGAATGTCGGGCAAAATTGGCTCATATCATGACGCCGGACCGAATACCCCAAAAGCGGGACTGTCCCACCGAGATCGGGACGTATGGCATGTTTGTTTTCAATGCTTTATCCATATATTTAATCAATGTTTATTTAATCAGAATTTAGTTACTCAAATATTAACCAATTAAATCGTCGTGATTCTTACTTCTATAAAAAATAGTGAAAACAAAAGCATAAATCTATGGGAAGTAATCCGTATCAATTAGAAGTATTGAAATAAATTTAAATTACGGTAATGTATTTTCCGGAAATATCTTATATCTTATGAAAATCAACAGTATTTTTTTTAAAGAAAGAAATAATTATCAATAATCTTTTTTTTTCTAAAATTATTACTCTATCAAGGGTTTCACAGCTGCACATATGATACGATCTATAGTGGTATTAGTGGAAATATGAACTAGCACGTTGCTCCGGACAGTCATAATTTAAAGTTCGAACATTTTAATATATGGTTTAAAAACCTAATATTCGAATATATTCGAATAATGACAAACGAATATTCAAATATCATTTTCAGTATTCGTTCCCATCCTTATATGCAAATACTCCACTGTGACCTTGACCTGGCATGAAGCAAAATGGCTATTACAATTTATGCATTCTGCACGCTATCTTGATTTAATGATAATTTGTGCTTATTTATTTTAAATCCCATAATTAATAAATAAGTACTGAGCAAAACATGAAATGTCCCAAACAAAGAGACAAACACACACATGTAGACAGGGGTATTGCTATAAGCTCTTCTGTAAGGGCATCAAAAAGCACACAACAGGTGAATAAAATGTCAGTGTTGCAATATAATGTCTGTAAGCTACAACACTTGCCAGCACAGAACATTCATGGAGTATCAAGATATCAATTTTAACTAGATAGTTAGGACTAAAATAAAGTACTATTTGTTTCCTCTCATCAAATTCCTTGTGGATAGGAAAGATAGGCTAATTCAAGTTCTATATTGGTTAAGCCCAAGTCTCACTATTGCCGATAGAGCCCCAGTCCATCCCGGTTTGCTAACACCAGTCGACCAGCGAGAACCGGGTAGATTCGTCAAAATTTTTAACGTGGCCACACTATTTCCCGGTGCTGCCCTGGTTGAAGCTGGTCAACAACCCTGCAGAGTCCCGGTCAACCCCGGACTAGATACAGTTTATCACTGTGAAGTCCCAGCAGAGCCCTGGTTGTCCCTGGTAATGCCCCGATGGAGCCCAGGTGAAAGCCGTCAGCGTCCCAGCAGAGCCTCAGGATACCGTAAATCCGCCCGCACTCACCGGGGCTATACCAGCATCAGACGCCGGCAGAGCTACGGTAACGCCCAGGTATAACCCTGGTCGTCGCCCGTAATGCCCCAGTGGAACCCCGGTGAATGCAGGTGGCGTCCCGGCAAAGCACCAATTTACCAATGTAACATAGCTATAAAGAGACTCTGCAGGCATTCACTGTGCTCCACCTGGCCACCACAAGCCACAACCGGGGCATTGCAGGGGTCTGCAGGGGTCTATATGGGCCCCGGTGGAGCTACGGTGCCGTAATGGTTGTTCCCTGTGCCGTTCAGGTTTTTCCTGGTGCTGCACCAGTCGTTGCTGGTCCTTCCTGGTTCATCCCAGAGGTAGTTAACATTTTAATACTTTCCTGGTAGAGCCCTGGTTGTCCCCGGTTGTCCTGGTTCGTCCCGGTCGGCCCCCGGTAGAGCCCAGGTTCATCCCGACAGATCCCGGATCACACACCGGGCTCCACCAGCATCATAGTTAGACTGGGCCTTTATACATATATAATTATATTCAAATAATATTTGCATGAAACTTATTCATGTTCTGTATTTTTCACAAATAAATCTAATCAAATAATTGGTTGAATGGTAAGATAGTCACATTGTTAATAGGGATGGCATCGAATACCAATATCGGTATTTGAATGTTCGCAAATTCATTCTATCGAATATTCGGATATTCGCATAAAACGGCTGGATTGATTTTACCTTGTTATGTATTAATTTCCATTGGTTTGTAAGTTATATCCATTTGCTAAATACGAGGCTGTTTATTAACGTTGCTATCAAATAATTGTATCGCTGTCGACTAATACTATGACCGATACTGTGATCGGGCACAAATAGAATGAAAAACATCGTGTCATAGAATTTTATTTTTTAATGATTCTACAGATTTGTAGCAGACCGCGCATATGTAAAACTAAGTTTACACACATTACACGTTGCGGTCTTCTTATCCACAGACCGTGTATAGTATTCCATACTGCAGAAGGGGCTGGTGGCATTTTCAGATTTGAATTATGATTCTTTGATGATTGTTTAATTTATATCATCTGTTACTTTTGAGTAATTCACATATTTAAATGTCTGTTCAAACTGTGATCACAAAAACTAAATTATTATTCGCAAGTAAACTGAAGCCCTTAATTGGCACCTAATTAACAAACAACAGTTCGGGCCCTTTCTTATAGTTAGTACAGTAGATTCCACTTAATTGAATATCGGATAATTGAATAATTCGGTTAACTGAATAGAAATTGAAAACACCAAACCATTTGCATCTCTTCCCGTTGTAAATATTCCACATATTCTGATAGAAAATATGGCGTAATTTGGTTAATTGAATAGCCAATTTTCGAGTGTACACTATTAAAAAAAAATATTTGTGTTTTATATACTTGTATATATTTGTTTTCAACTTAAATGTAATGAAAACGTGACATATTTATTTTATACTGTTTGTATTAATACGATGTACTTACGTATAAGTCTAAATAAAATGTCTGTTCTGTTCTATAATCCAGCATGGAATGTCATAAATCTCCAAGGATACGAATCGTATCGACGATTTTAACAGACGCGCTCAATTGACAGCCTTTGTTTTCATTTCACACCATGCATGTATGCAGCGTCTGTTAAGCGTCACGTGATTAACAGGTGTAGTATGCGAGCTTGTACAATGCAAACACTGGAGTATCCAGTGTGCAGTCAGGCATGAACTTTGAATGCAAACTGTCGAGTAACACATTTCAACAGTTTGTTGTCGCTCAGAAACAATTAAAGAGTGTGTTGCCGAAAACAAACTGTTGACGTGTCTTACTCGACAGTTTGCAAAAGGTGATGGAATGTGACACTATATTCTCAGTTCATGTATATAAACCTGCACGACTGTGTCACAGTAAATCATATCAAAACATGATGTCGAACAAGCGAAAACGCAACGATCAAGCGAAAATGCAACGATCTCAGCCTTGCTGACAAATATGAATTCATCAAACTGCTAGACCAGAAAATGCCGCAGTCACAAATAGCGCAGAAGATGGGATGCTCTCAAGGTCAAGTGTCTCGTATATCCTCCAACCGAGCCAACATAATGGAGGAATATGAGTCTAATGCTAACCCGGAACGAAAACGTCATCGGTCCGGGAAAGCGGCTGATGTGGAAGCAGCGCTCACAACCTGGTTCACAAATGCCAGGTCAAGAGACATCCCAGTGTCTGGGCCTGTTCTCGAAGAAAAAGCCTGTGACCTGGCAAAGACGCTGGACAAGCCCGAATTCAAGCCGTCTAGCGGGTGGTTATCTCGATGGAAAGAGCAAAATAACATCGTCTTCAAAAAACTACATGGCGAGAAAAAAGATGCGGATCTACCAGAAGCTGACCACTACATCAAGCACGTTCTTCCAGACATCCTGAAGAACTATGCGGAGGACGATATATATAACGCGGGCGAGACGGGCATATACTACAGGGCCTTACCAGACGGTACGCTAGTCAGCAAAGAAGAGGCGGTGGCCGGTAGCAAAAAAATGGACTGGATAACTGCTATGGTCGCCTGCAACATGACAGGTATGGACAAACGGCAGTTACTCGTCATCGGCAAAAGCCGACAACCACGCTGCCTCCGGGGTTGAAGAAGACATTGCCTGTCGTATACGAAAGCAACTCAAATGCGTGGATGACGGGGGGACATAATTTATTCACACAACGGCTGATGGCCTTCAACAAGGACATGAGGATCCAAAAGAGGAAGGTCATCCTCCTGGTGGATAACTGCTCAGCCCATCCCCATGATGCAGCCACAAAACTCAGCAATGTAACACTGAGTTTTCTGCCACCAAACACAACATCCCTCATACAGCCATGCAATCAGGGTATCATTAGAAACCTCAAGTCCCTATATCGCCGACAGGTGGTCAAGAAGATAATAGAAGACATTGACCAGAACAACATGTCAGCGGCGGAAATGGCTAAGAAGCTTACGCTGCTGGACGCCATGCACATGCTGACCAAGGCATGGAACTGTGTAACGGATGTCACAATCCGGAACTGCTTTGCTAAAGCAGGGTTCACAAAGAGGACCACGCCCGAGAAACCAATGGAGACCGCGTCCGAGAAACCGATGGAGATGGCCGAACCCCCGGAATCAATGAACGCCATCAGCTTCGCAGAATATGTTCAACAGGACGACGACCTGGAGTGCCATGGGATGCCAACAGATGACGACATATGCAGCGACATTCTACGAGAACAAGAGGAACAAAGGAACCATATAGAATTCAACAACGACAATGAAGACGCCGAAGAAGATGCCGACACGCCCATACGACTCCCCGGAACAGCCAGCGACGCGAGAAAAGCACTAGAAGAAGTAAGACGATTCCTCGAGGACACTGGATGTAGCGACTACAAAACCTTCTACGACCTTGAAGATTTGGTTGAGAAAGAAGCAGAAAAGAGCAGACGTCAAACGAAGATCACCGAGTTCATCAACTGGATTCCATAATTACTGTGTATATGCGTTGTATGTTTATGTTTATGTGCTGTATGTATAGATGCTGTATGCTTATGTTTATATGCTGTATGTTTATGTTTATATGCTGTATGTTTATGTTTATATGCTGTATGTTTATGTTTATATGCTGTATTGTTACTGTGTATATGCGTTGTATGTTTATGTTTATATGCTGTATGTATGTATGCTTATGTTTATATGCTGTATGTTTATGTTTATATGCTGTATTGTTATGTTTATATGCTGAATGATTATGCACGTATCCATTTATGAACAAGAACAACAAAATATATTTAAATCGTTTGTACGTGTTTTTCTCGTCAGTATACTCGTCAGTGCAAATGTACACAACGCAGTATGAAATGTAACCGGTGAGCGAATATTATGAGTGAATTATTTTCAATGCACTGTATAATGAATAACGAACGACTGTCTGCGCTTTTCTTTGCGTTTATTGAACAAAACAAGTTTATCTTGCAATATATTTAACAATATAGCCATGAAATAGGTTTAAAACACGAAAATAATACATACTTGAAAGAAGAAAAAGACATTATTTATTTATTAAATGGAAATGCGCGCGCTGTGACTTAGAAGCGTATGTACAAACATCATCGGTAATTCGGATGAACAGTAATTCGGATGAACAGTGACAACATTGGAAATAAACTGATTCCGTGTAATTGAATACTCCGGATAATTGAATATTTGGATGTGACAAATAGGCTATTCAATTAAGGGAAATCTACTGTATATTGCATTGCGCGATTTGAGTAATTCACACATTTTAATGGCTGTACATACTGTGATCACAAAACTTAATTATTATTCGCCAGTCAATTGAAACCGTTAATTGGCACCCCATTGGCAAACAACAGTCGGGGCCTTTCTTAGAGCGTGTATATTGCATTGCGCAATCAACACTGATACAGGCCGCGTTATCAGTTTGACACGAAGAACGTCACGTCAAACATGTTACTCCCAAGTGATTTCTGTTGCTTTTTAGTAAGCGGTTCGCAGTTCATTAAATATTGGTATACGTTATGAAAAAAATGCGAATATGCGAATATCATTTTTATTATTCGAATGCTGACCATTTAATCGAATATTCGACTAATTTTGCCATCCCTAATTGTTAATTGATTATAAATATATGATTTTGTTCTGGGAAAACCATGTTTAAGGGATGTGTGTTATATGCAGTCACAGATTAGCCTAATTACCGTAATTACTCTATGTTTTCGGACACTCTAAGTTTTCGGACACCCCTTTTTTTAGCAAAAATAATTATTTTTTGTGACTCTCAATTTTCGGACACACAAGTTTTCGTCCATTATTAATGTCCCTGATTAGCCTACCGTAATTACTCTATGTTTTCGGACACTTATAATAATTAAAAAATTTCCAAAATTTAGATACGAAAAATATTCACAAAACATTGAAATTAATAGAGGAAAATTTATTCCACAGTGGTTTATTTCGACAATGCACGTCTGATGATGGGATAAAAACTGGGCTTAAAGCACGTGTTAAGTGCTGTCTTACATGAGCCTGTGCACACTGCACAGGCTAATCTGGGAGGACACTTTACTCACATGAATGGGCCTCATTTCCCCAAAGTGCGGATTAAATGTTACTAGGGGACAATAACTGAATAGAAAACAGGCAGACAAGTGATACTGTAAAACACTGACTGAGACAACATGAACACATTTTTGCCTAGTGGACTCTCCCATCCTTCTAAATTGGATCAAATTATTTCCAAAATTAGGGAGGTCTAGTATATTAATTTCTATATTTAGGATATTTCTTACAGAAATTTCTTTAAGCAAACAGCGCAAACCCAGATGAGACGGCGCATCATGCCGCGTCTCATCTGGGTCTACGCTGTTTGCCAAGGCCTTTTTTCTAGACGCTAGGCATAAATGGGTTAAACAAAGTGACGGGCCATGCATTCAGAAGGTGGGTCACACAACATACTTTTCGGGGGCATCCCATGTCTGTCATCCTGAAGGCGCCTCAGATCGTAGCCTGTCGGGAAAGAATGACAACAACTTACACAAAGCTTTCAATCACAACAAGGTAGCCAAAGAGACAGCTGCATCCCAGGCCGCAGAAATTCTTTTGACCTTAAAAAGATTTTTAGACAGTGGTATAGTGGATATGGTGTCCGCCTTGCAATCACGGTCACAGGTTCAATCCCTAATGTGTGAGCGTTCTTTAGATCTCCCCCATAGACATTAAGTAATGGTTCTAGTCCCAGCAAACAGACTCGAGAGCATTTCAAATAAGCCTGAGTCTTTTTATGCAATCAAGCTAAAATATATACGTTTAAACTATGACAGTGTGATTGACTCATGATTTCTTGACATATTCTGTATCAAATTAACTTAACTTGAAAATACTTCAATGTGAATAGGAGATATAAAGCAGACACAAAAACAATGACACAAGTATTGAAATTCAATTGTTACATTGACCGTGAGCAACTATGACTGACTAATGCCTTTATATGTAGAACATTTTTAGGAAAGACTTTGGATATGGAGGGTAAAATGTTAGACATTCCTATGTAACCTTAACATTGAACCGACAAAACTAAGCATGTCATCTGCTCATTCATTAAAATCTTTCAATGTGTATGTAAGATATTGATCGGACTCAAAAAAAGAGGATCAAACATTTTACCTTGAAGTATGACTTTTACTTAGACCCAGTTGACTGACTGATTTACTGACTGACTTATAAACTGACTGACTGACTGACTGACTGACTGCCCAACTGACCGACAGATAGACAAGCAAAGGCCATTCCAATAATTGCTTACCCAATTTGCAGCAGCGGATTATTAATCACAAACTGAAGCAAATAGTTTTACTAAAACAGAAAGATACTTTCAACACACTTAAATTAAATGGATAAAAAAAACATTAAAACATCAATATGACATTACACATCAATATGACATCACACATCAATATGACATCACACATCAATGACATCACACATCAATATGACATCACACATCAATGACCTCACACATCAATATGAGATCACACATCAATATGAGATCACACATCAATATGACATCACACATCAATATGACATCACACATCAATATGACATCACACATCAATGTGACATCACACATCAATATGACATCACACATCAATATGATATCACACATCAATATGACATCACACATCAATATGACATCACACATCAATATGACATCACACATCAATATGACATCATACATCAATATGACATCACACATCAATATGACATCACACATCAATATGACATCACACATCAATATGACATCATACATCAATATGACATCACACATCAATATGACATCACACATCAATGTGACATCACACATCAATATGACATCACACATCAATATGGCATCACACATAAATCAGTTGAATCAAAAGAATGCACTCATAATCAGAAAAAGACACAATGTACTTCAATTAGACAAATAAAGTACAAGATATCAAATACTTAATGTGAAATGTAAAAGCCAATTTTTAGTTAACCTTTATTAACAGAAACATACATATACTCTAACATTGCATATGCACAAATCAATTAAGAGCCAAATGATTCCACCATATGCATTCAAAACTGACAATACATAAAGCATATAGCATCAAATGAAAATACCATAAAAGCAGAAAGTGTTGTCCCTGATAAGCCTATTCAAAATGCAAAGGATGATCTGGGACAAAGACTTTAAGCACATGCATTAAACCCCATTGTCCCAGACTGAGACTCAGATTTATATGTTGGTAAAACAGACTGATTTCTGTGAAATATAAAGTTGCTATCTTCAATATTGCACAAGTTATGGGCAATGATTAAGTTTTTGTTCGGATGGACAGACTGACTGACTAACAGACAGACCGACAGACTGACAGTTCAACTACCGGGGGCATATAAACTACAATATATGAAATCTGACTTTTTCACAATTTCAGTCTTCAATTAAACTTTAATAGTTTAATGATCAAAAGCAAATAAAAGATATGCTTTTTTGCAAAGTTGAAAATGTCGAATTAACTTTTAATGTTTTCATCAAAAGGCAGGAAAATTGATTAAAGAATTTCCGAATCAGCAGATAATAACAAGCTGTGTAACTTATTGCTATATTCAGCACAAAGTATTCAGACTCATCCCTTGCTTTCAATTTGCAGCAGCTTTTTAATTTCGCAAATGTCGCAAGTGAATTGAATTAACGCCACAATCAGTGTATCAATTCAACATTCTCAAATAAACACAATATCCAAACAATCTCCAACCACTAATGAGAATTCTCTAAAGACCAACAAATCAAAACATGTATTTTATTTCTTTTTGTCAGACACAATTTTCTAAATGCCAGCACTTTACTGCAATTAATGCTTGTCATTAAAACAATTTGCTTATGCTGCAACAATGCGTGCAGTATTGATGGTTTTAATAACCATTGGCTGAATTTTCTTTCAAGCTGTCCACAGCAGCTTCATAGCCAGACACACATCAGAAAGATATTTGGGCCATGCTCAGTCAAAAAGGGGTTTAATGCATGTGAGTAAAGTGTCCCTTCAGATTAGCCTGTGCAGTCCACACAGGCTAAACAGGGGTGACACTTTCCACCTAAACTGTATTTTTGCTAAGAAGATACTTTCTTTAAACAGAAAATATCATAAAAGCGAAAAGTGTAGTCCCTGATAAGCCTATGCAGACTGCACGGGCTAATCTGGGACGACACTTTGCGCACATGCATTAAACCCCTTTATCTCAGACCACAGAAGATGGCACCAAGAAGTTCTCCTGAGTTTGAGATTAACCCTTTGCATGCTGGGAAATTTGTTGTCTGCTCAAATGTTGTCTGCTGAATTTCTAAAATTAGCATGTTTTGTGTCATCTCATCAGGATCCAAACTGTTTACAAAGGCCTTCAAAATTCAGTTCCAGCACTGAAAGAGTTAACCAATGGATGACTCTTGACCATTTGACCTGAGTTTTTGTACACACATTACCCAGTAGTGAACTAGGCCTAGCGTATGTAAACAATTACAGTATGACCAAGTTTTTCAGGACTTAGTCAAAGACCTGGCTTCTGGATTAATAAAATTATTTTTACTTAGCTACCTAGTTTATTTGACAAACATGACCAAGAATCAAATTAGGCCAAGATATTGTCAACATAAACAATCTGACAACATTGTTTAGAGATTGAGTCATAGATGAAGCCTCAAAAGAGGTTACTTATTTTTTTTTAAAGATTTGACCGGTTAACCTTGTCTTTGTTAGCACATGGCCCAGATTCAAATTTCATCTCACACATAAACTCCCAAATGGGCCCCACAGAGATCACGCAGCGCGCAGCAGCCGTTGGTCATAACGAGGCGCGCAGCAGCCAGGTCAAGACATTGCACGAATATTTTGTTAAAATTGTGTTAAAAATTGTGTTAACGGATAACATAAGGGATGGGAATCATAAATACATGTATTTATCACTTTACCTATAACATGTATATATACACAAAGGTACGGAATAGGCGTTATCAATTAGAGATTATTAAATATATATATAATATGATTGCCCGGTATTGGACACTACAGCACACATTTCCAGATGGTGTATTCAAAATTGCCTGAAAGGCATTTTATGAGTTAATCTGTTGCCTAAAAGGCGTGAGACAGAAAATGGCCTAAAAGGCATTAATGATCTAGTACCTGTTGCCTTAAAGGCTTGTAGCAACGTGATGTCCCTAAAAGGCGATATTACAGTACGGTACACTGCTTAAAAGGTGTCTACCTCAAAATTCAGTATTTGCAACTAGAGCTGTAACGATTCACCCATCATTTGATTCGATTCGCTTTCGATACCAAATGGTCCAATTCGATTATTTTTGATTCGATTCAAATGAAACTATTTGCTACTTAGTTTGCAAACTATTTCATGTTTGGTTTGTCAAGGGCATGAATTAATATCAACCGAGTGTTTTCTCTTTAAATGTTGACTCAAACTTGTAGTGCTTCCAGATTTAGGGTAACTTACGTCAACAAAACACGATTTGACATTCGCCATTGCATCAAAACCTTCGCAAAACCCAAAATGTTCCCATACTTATGATTTTAATTTTGACGGTGCTTCTTTCAGCGCGGTTGAAGAAGCCATTTTACCGGCTGATGTAATGCTCAGCATGTTATTCATTCATTGGATGCCATATTGGCTATTGACCAATCACAAGACGTATTATAAATGACAAGAAAGTTTGGACGACGGATTTGGAAAGTAAGGTTTAAAATGCGGATCAATTGGGATTGCAGTTAATCGAATCGAAATTGGCCGTATCGGTATCGAATTCGAATCAGCGGCGTTGAACCGTTTTTTCGATGCATCGAACCGAATCTTTACAGCTCTACTCGCAACACCAGCCTAAAAGACATGCATTGTGAATGGGAAGGCAAAATACCTAAAAGCATATTTTACCAAGCCTATAAGGCATTAGTATAATACGCCAAACTGCCTAAAAGGCGTCTCCCTTCAAATTCAGTCTTTTGAGGCTCTTTACACCAGTCTGAAAGACATGACTTAGTTTGTAAATGAGAATGCTAAACCGCCTAAAAGGCATAATTGAGATATTCAATATAAATCCATTAAGCGAAATGGACATTTCTCAGACATTGGCTGTAACACTAAAATGAAGTCGCTATGGTTTGCAGATTTCAATGGCGGACGAGCTGACCAGCAAGCAGTCAAGCGTGGAGCGGTCACCTCAACTAGTTCTGATGTCACAGAACCCGCAATTAACCTGCAAGCAACATTGCAGGGACTTGCACAGTCTATGGCGGTTATACAATCTGAGATTGGGCAATTGAAACAATAAGTTTGATCAGATAATTCCGATATGACCAGAACTAATGAAACCACAGATACGCCTAGTGCAAAGCGACACTGCACAGATCCCGGGTCTTCAAGAGATGATCACTCAGAGATAGACAATGAATCAGTCACGGGATATTTTGAGGGCCCGGAGGCACTAGACGGGGAAATCGGGGATTCTGAGGATGGGTTTTCATCGAGCAATTTTTTCGAGGGCGAAGAGGAAACTGGCGCGCCAGTCAGCCAGACATTGGCTTCCCTTTGTAATTCTGTGCTGAGGGGAAAAGCAAAAGAAGAAAAGGCACAAGAATTGTTTAAGAAATATTGTCAACCGGAAAACGTACAAAATCTGCAAGTCCCCAAGGTGAATGACCAAATACGGCATCAACTCAATAACAACCTGAGATCCCAAGACTTCCTTCTCCAGACGTCGCAGAAACTCTCCTGCACCGCCATGGTCACTTTACTTAAGGCCATGGACATGGTTAAACCAACAGGAGACTCCAAATTAAAAGAGCTTCTTGGTGATGTATTAAAAATCGTGTCGTATTCCATCACGTCAACTTCCGCAAGGCGACAAAAAAAAAAAAAAAACACAGCTCCTGCCTTCGTTAAAGACGCTTTGCAAAACAACACCCTCTGCTACCTTGCTGTTTGGCGGCAAACTAGAGGAAGAACTGAAAAAATTGAAAGAACCGAAAATCACTTTGACAAATCAGCCTTTTTTAGGGCGAAGAACGGGCACGAACAACATCAGGGTTTTTTTTGGCCTGATTTTATAGCCGAAATTCGGCTATGTTCCCAATCCCAAAAAGTATACTTTTTTCCCAAAATGTGGCAAAAAATTCCCAATTTAAAAAAAAAAAAAAAAAATTTTTTTTTTTTTTTTTTTTTTTTTAGAAAGAATTCTAATGCATATTTTATCTCAATATCAATTAAATTACATCTAACAAAGTATTATATGATTTTGTTCTTTTAATTTAAATGATTATAAAGAGTTATATCAAATTTAGTATTTCCCTAATCAGTGGACTTTTCATGTGGAAAAAAAGGCTAATGAAATTATTTTCCCAATTTCATGAAAATGCCGATAAAATTCCCAATTCCAAAGCCATGGGCTATCTTCCCAAAAAGTGGAAAAAAAACCCTGAACATTGTGCCAACAACAACAAAAACACCTACCCCCATGCGTGGAAGCAACCTAACACATTCTTACAACAACGCCGGGGCAGAGGCAAGCCGTTCTACAGGAACAGAGCACTAGCTTGCAGACCGTATCAACCTGCAAGGCAGTCTCTGACGCAATAATAAATGTAAGTTATTTAAGAGTGAACAATACAAAAGAGAACTTTAGAGCCGGGAAAACAGCCAATGCAATTCACAAATGGGAAAAAGTAACAAATAATGATTACAGACTGTCTGGGGTTATAAAGTGGAACTTTCCAGTACTCCCATTCAAAACTCGGTGCCGAAACCATATCAATTTAAACCTGATTAAAAACAAAAAATTTGAGCGGAAATTAATCGATTCTAATCTCATGACATTATCGAGATTGCTGATGATGATACTTCGGGCGAATACATTTCAAACATATTTTCGCGTTCGGATGGACGTATATGACTCATTCTTAACCTTAAACAAGAGCACCGCCTTGCGGGTGCAGACCGCTCATCTATTTTTCTTTTTAAAGGTGTAGGGACCTATCTTAATTTCAATCACAAAGGAGGGAGGGGTGGATTGGAGAGGGGTGTATAGTGTGGGGGTGCGGTCATTTATTACATTATCTTCCAAAAATGCAAAAAAAAAAAAAAATGGGGGGGGGGGGGAGGGGGGGATTTTTTATGTTTGTTTGACCTTTGACCTTGAAGGATGATCTTGACCTTGAAGGATATCCTTGACCTTGAACCTACATTACTCAAAATGTGCAGCTTTATGATATCGCCACTTTGATTTTTTTTTTGACCTTTGACCTTGAAGGATGGCCTTGACCTTGAAGAATGACCTTGACCTTGAACTTCCACCACTCAAAATGTGCAGCTTCATGATAACCCCGCTTTCAATTTTTTTATTTGTTTTTTGACCTTTGACCTTGAAGGATGACCTTGACCTTAAAGGATGACCTTGAACTTCCACCACTCAAAATTTGCAGCTTTATGAGAACGCCGCTTTGAAATTATATATATTTTTTTTTTACCTTGAAGGATGACCTTGAAGGATGACCTTGACCTTGACCTTTCACCACTCAAAATGTGCAGCTCCATGAGATACACATACATGCCAAATATCAAGTTGCTATCTTCAATATTAAACAAGATGTGTTTGTGAAACACAATGTCCCCCTATATGACGTTTGACCTTGAAGGATGACGTTGACCTTGACCCTTCACCACTCAAAATGTGCAGCTCCATGAGATACACATGCATTTCAAATATAAAATTGCTAGCTTCAATATTGCAGAAGTGACATTACATGAGCAATTTTGACCCATATATTTGACCTTGAAGGATGACCTTGACCTTTCACCACTCAAAATGTGCAGCTCCATGAGATACACATGCATGCCAAATATCAAGTTGCTATCTTCAATATTGCAAAAGTTATTGCAAATGTTAAAGTTGGCGCAAACCAACCAACCAACAGACCAACCAACATACAGGGCAAAAACAATATGTCCCCCACAACTATAGTGGGGGACATAAAAAGTTAAGGCCAATGTTAAATATTCCGGACGGACAGATGCCATATATTTGACATTTGACCTTTAAGGATGACCTTCATCTTCACCTTTCACCACTTAAAATGTTCAGCTCTATGAGATACACATGCATGCCAAATATCAAGTTGCTATCTTAAATATTGAAAAAGTTATGGCCAATGTTAAAGTTTTCGGACGCACAGACACCATAAATTTGACATTTGACCTTGAAGGATGACCTTGACCTTTCACCACGCAAATGGGCAGCTCCATGAGATACACATGCATGCCAAATATCACATTGCAATCTTAAAAAGTGAAAAAGTTATGGCCAATGTAAAAGTTTATTTCGGACAGACAGACTGACTGACATACTGACGGACAGTTCAACTGATATATGCCACCCTACCGAGGGCATAAAAATTATTTTTTTGGGGTGGGGGTATAGTGTGATGGTGTGGTGGTCATTTATTAGATGATCTTTAATTAAAAAAAAAATAACGGGGCAATTGAGGCTGGATTCGGGGGGGGGGGGGGGGGGGGGGGGGGGGGGGGGATAGAGGGGGCGTGGGGGATGGTTTGGGTGGAGTCAATTGTGGTATGTCAGGTAAGAGTTGTTTTGTCAAAGTATCATTCCAATCTAATCATTAATAAAGAAGTTATGGCAATTTTAGCATAATTTAATAATTTGACCTTGAGAGTCAAGGTCATTCAAAGGTCAAGGTAAAATTCAACTTGCCATGTACAGTACCCTCATGATAGCATGAAAGTATTTGAAGTTTAAAAGCAAAAGCCTTGACACTTTAGAAGTAAAGTGGATCTTAACACAAAATGTAACCATATATTTAAAGTTACTACGTCAAGAAAGGGCCATAATTCCGTAAAAATGACAACCAGAGTTATGCAACTTGTCCTTTACTGTCCCCTTATGATAGTTTGCGAGTGTCCCAAGTATGAAAGCAATATCTATGATACTTTAGGGGTAAAGTGGACCAAAACACAAAACTTAACCAAATGTTCAAGTATAAAGGGCCCATAATTCTGTCAAAATGCCAGTCAGAATTACATAACTTTGCCTGCACAGTCCCCTTATGATAGTTAGTAAGTGTTGCAAGTATGAAAGCAATAGCTTTGATACTTTAGGAAAAAAGTGGACCTAAACACAAAACTTAACTAAATTTTCAATTTTCTAAGTATAAAAAGGGCACATAATTCTGTCAAAATGCCAGTCAGAGTTACATAACTTTGCCTGCACAGTCCCCTTATGATAGTTAGTAAGCTGTGCATGTATGAAAGCAATAGCTTTGATACTTAAGGAATAAAATGGACCTAAACACAAAACTTAACCTAAATTTTCAATTTTCTAAGTATAAAAAGGGCACATAATTCTGTCAAAATGCAAGCCAGAGTTATCTTACTTTGCCTGCCCAGGCCCCTCATGATAGTAAGTAAGTGGACCAAGTTTGAATGCAATAGCATTGATACTTAATGAGAAAAGTGGGCCTTAACGCAAAACTTAACAGGACGCCGACGCCGACGCCGACGCCAAAGTGATGACAATAGCTCATAATTTTTTTCAAAAAATAGATGAGCTAAAAATTCAATGAAGATTTTGTAGAAGACGTTTATTTCAAGATGGAAACTTTGCAATCAGTTATTACGGCAGTATGCAAAAACTGTTATTTCGGTTTGGTTGATATAGCGGACGCTTTCTATACCATTCCAACAGATTCGTTTTTGATAAAACTAAATTTCAATTTAAAGCGTTAATTATGGGATATAAAGTCACCCTACATATTTAGTAAAATTTTGAAACCCGTGTTTACAACATTATGATTAAAAGGCCACATAAGCACTGTTTATATTGATGACACGTGTCTTCAAGGACAGTCATATGAAACATGCAAAAATAATATTACTGATATTGTTCAAATTCTTGACAAACTTGGATTTATGATTTCTTTAGAAAAGTCAGTTCTGGAACCTACTCAAAAAATTACGTTTTTGGGTTTTGTACTGTGTTCCGTTACCATGACGGTGCAATTAACTACATCGAAATGTGAGGATATCATAAACATGTGTAAATCCGTTATTTCTAAGAAGCGCGTAGCATTACAACAATTTGTGCAACTAATAAAGAAACTAGTAGCGGCGGGACCAGGTGTCCAGCACACGCCATTATTCATAAAAGCACTCGAAAAAGAAAAAGAACTCTTGTTAAAGTGTTTCTTTATGCCGTCACAAGTACAAAATACATTAGAATGGTGGATTCAGAACATTTCTTCCAGCAGGAAACTTATGCAATTACCGCTGGTAGATGCTATAATGTATAACGACTCATCTTCTAAAATGTGGGAAGCTTTTGACAAGACTGATAATGTAGCGAATTTGCCTGCCTTCGATAAGTTTGTTAATAATAGTAGAGTGTAACCATTGCTCTATACGGCATAGTCCTCTTACAGTTATTTGGATAAAATAGATCGGACGCTAGCATTTTCAATTTGGGTAATACATATTTTTTTATTCTGAAATTAATAAAACAATTTGCAGTAATGCCTTACAATATCACTTTTTTACTGCATGACTATACTGGGTAACTCACTAATGAGAATTGAATATTGTTAAATAGTATCTCATTGCTGTTTCATAAGGCTGAAGTAAATAAGTTTTCACCTATTTTGTAGAATAGTTTCGTCTAGGTTATCACGTGACTCGTCTGTATATAAGCAGTGGCTTCTCTGCATTAATATGATTTTGAAGTTGGTTCTCAAGTCATACACATCGCATATTATTAGGTAAATAACTGTAGCTTTCTGTCTACTGAGTAATTCCACATTGTGGTCGGAAAAGTGACAGAACTAGTTGTTAACAAGGGCTTGTCTGCTGAGTAAACCTAGGTGGAAAAGCGACATATCTATATCTAACGCTTACAGTTTAAGCTTTGACGTTCATCTAAGCAAATAGTCTCAGACCAGTTTCATCCATAGTTTCAGACTAGTCTCATCCATAGTTTCAAACCAGTCTCATCCATAGTATCAGACTAGGCTCATAAATAGTCTCAGACCAGTTTCATCCATAGTTTTAGACTAGTATCATCCGTAGTCTCAAACCAGGTTCATCCATAGTTTCAGACCAGTTTAATCCATAGTATCAGGCTAGGCTCATCCATAGTATCAGGCTAGGCTCATCCATAGTCTCAGACCAGTCTCATCCATAGGTGCAAACCAGGCTCATCCATAGTTTCAGACAAGTCTCATCCATAGTTTCAAACCAGTCTCATCCATAGTTTTAGACTAGTCTCATCCATAGTTTCAAACCAGGCTCATCCATAGTTTCAGACTAGGTCCATCCATAGTCGCAGACCAGGCTCGTCCGTTGTTCTTATTAATTAGTTTGTTATATTGACCCAGTTTTGTTGATTTCTACTGTGATTTATTATATGCACCAATCATTGTTCCAAATCCTTTGTTTCTAATCACACTGGTAAAGCAGCCAGGCGAAAATATTATATATTCTTAGCCAGCATGAATTTCAGTCTGGTTAAAGTCACCTTCCACGTTACAATAATAACAAAACAAATGGGTTTTGGTCAGCGGATGAACAGAGATTGCACATAAACGTTTTAGAATTAAAAGCATGTGAACTTGGTTTGTTATCGCTTTACAAACAAAGGTCAAATATTCATATCCAGGTATTCATGGACAATACTACAAGTGTCGCGTACATCAACAAATATGGGGGTAGAATAAAAACTCTAGACAATCTGGCACGGAAAATTTGGATGTGGGCTATTGGTAAAAACATTTTAATTACGGCTAATCACATCAGCAGGAGTAAAAATCATACAGCAAATAAATTAAGTAGGACAGGCAATGATGATCTTGAATGGGGTTTATCTCATGAAGTGTTTTATAAAATCAACCAGTTGGTCCCAGATATATGCATAGACTTACTTGTTTGCGTCGCGATTAAATGCAAAATTGAAAACGTATGTCTCTAGATCGCCAGGCCCAACAGCATTTGCAATAAATGCATTTTCTATAATATGGCATGACCAAAGTTATTACGCATTTCCGTCTTTCAGCCTCATAGCCCGGGTACTTCAAAAGGTAGAGAATGACCAGACCAAACAGTTGTGCCTTTTGGCTCCAATTTGGCCTTCCCAAGCGTGGTGGCCAACCCTTGTTCGACTGATTGTCGCACCATGCCTGCTACTTCCAAACCCACAAACAATTGTCAGCCTCAGCCATCGGCCGGGAAAAATACATCCACTGAAAAAAATGCAACTTGCCCTTTTTCCTATATCAGGGCGGCATTGCAAAACAGTCTCAGAACATTATCATCAACTCATGGCGAAATACCACACGAAAACATTACCAAACATATATTAAACAGTGGCTTAATTTCTGCAAAGGGGAAGGAAATCCCCTTGAACCAGATATAACATTATAGTAATACATTTTCTAACTTCTCTGTATAACAAAGGACTCAGTTACAGCGCAATAGGTGTTGCACGTTCGGCTGTGAGTTCTTTCTTAAATATTGTTGGAGGTATGAATATTGGACTGCATCCAATGGTGTGCCGTTTTATGATGGGAGCCTTACCTCCCAACTCATCAATAAGTGCAAATTGTTCTGGATTTCATGAAACATGATCAATCAAATACATTATTGATGTTTTCCAGAAATTTAGTATGCTTTTTCTCCTATTATCGGGACAAACATGCCAAACGCTAGATCTGGTTTACGTAAATGATGTCACAATATCTAGCATAGCGGCTACTATAGTGACCCCACTCCAATTGAAAACGTCTAAACCTGGGAAACATCAATCACCGTTCATCTTCAAACGTTTCAGTCCTGATAATTATTTGTGTATTGTGCGCACCTTAGAAGAATACTTGAAACGAACACATGAGTTACGAACGTCAGATAAACTACTCATTCCTACCGTGAAGCCCCATGGGCACGTTTCGAAACAAACAATAGGTAGATGGATTAAAGAGACATTGCGGCAGGCAGATATTAGTGACAGGTACAAATTGCATAGTACAAGTATGGCGGCAACATCAAAAGCGAAAATGTGCGGTGTGTCATTACAATCCATTATAGACTGCAGGATGGAGTAATGCAGAAACATTTGTTAAATATTATGACAAGCCCTTGGATAATGGGATTTCTGACATGTCACTGCAGAAAGTACTTTTGAATTAGTGATCATTCGTTTGTTGTATTTAGATAATTCTCTATATTATTGCGATATCACATGACTATGAAGCATTATTATTTGTTAATAATTAGTCTCAACAATGTTTTGATTTGTGAAGTAAAGATTGGACGTAATTGTATAGTTTATGTGCTTTATTGACTATCAGATAATAATACATAAGCTTAATGCGCGGTTACAGCGGTAAATATGTTCGAATAAAAATGAATAGCTGATAATCCAAGCTAAAGATCGTTTCATTCAGCACCTTTATTATCATATTATGAGCGATACAATTTATATACAAAAACCACTCATAATATCATGATATTTGAAAAAAAAGACTCTAAAGTCTCTGTGGGGCCCATTTGGGAGTTTATGTGTGAGATGAAATTATAGGATGGAACGAGACTTACCCGTAAGGTGAAGTTTAATCTGGATTTCATCTCACACAAAACTCCCAAAGGGCCCACACACACACCCGCATCCACCCATTAAAATTTTAAAATTTTGCAAACATCATTCTTCGGTATTACTCTAAAATATGACCAATGGCTGCTGCGCGCTGCGTGATCTCCGTGTGAGTCCTTTGTGAATTTTGTGTGAGATGAAATCCGGATTAAACTTCACCTTACAGGTAAGTCTTGTTCAATCCTATAATTAGGTCTAGATATTGTCACTTTAAATGTCACATGTCACCAAATTCAAGTCACAAATGTGGCATCTAGTGTGATAAGAAGATTTGAGAACAAATAAAAAATGTGAACCAGATTCTAACTCAGCCTATTGTCAATATAAACATTCTAGCCCAGTTCATCAACATGGAGTAACAAATGTGGTCTGTATAGTGATAATAAGGTTTTTCAAAGATTTGACCTGCTGATTTTGTTTTGGGCATATGTTGCCCAGATTTCAACTGAGCCTAGATATTACCCAGATTATCATTGTTACCTCTTTTCAACAATATTCAGTTTCAACTGTGACCTCTAGTCAGAGTGTCAAGG
Source organism: Dreissena polymorpha (assembly GCF_020536995.1). NCBI lineage: Eukaryota > Metazoa > Mollusca > Bivalvia > Myida > Dreissenidae > Dreissena > Dreissena polymorpha. The sequence continues at coordinate 5,476,492 of NC_068367.1, read as the reverse complement.
TTGTTCAATACTTCATCAAGATTTAATTATAAATGTGGTCTCAGAGTGACATCAATAATAGTAATTAATGAGATTTCTATAGCTGATATTTAGTAATGGTTAGTGAACATATTTTATGCTACTAAAACACAGCTAAAATATAATGTTTTCATGTGTCTATTTTCACACTTGTGTAGATTTTATACTTTTAACCCATTTATGCCTAGCATCTAGAATACGACCCTGGCAAACAGCGTAGACCCAGATGAGACGCCGCATGATGCGGCATCTCATCAGGGTCTGCGCTGTTTGCTTAAAGGAATTTCTGTAAGAAATATTCTAAATATAGAAATAAATATACTAGACATCCCTTATTTTGAAAATAAATTGATCCAATTAAGAAGGATGGGAGAGTCCACTAGGCATAAATGGGTTAATATAACATATATTTGACGCAATTGTCAAGAATGATGATATGCTCCATATTTGTTTGTACTTTACAACATTGGTCATGCCCTCCTTCTATAGCCCAAACTTTGTTAAAATCCTGCCTATTAAAATGAAACCAACAATAAATAGAGGATATTTGTTGGATTCGGTGGAATATCTATTTTATTTCACGAGTGATCATAGAAAACAATATTTTCACAAGTGGCGCAGTCACGAGTGAAAATATATTTTTCTATGATCACGAGTGAAATAAAACCGATATTCCATAGATTCCAAAAAAATTTCTTTTTATTTTATGCTTTTTTTCACCGTTTATTTACATTGCAAATGAGTTTAACTGGATAATTTCCCTGGATTTATGACGTCATTTCGTTGAAAAAATGACGTCATTTCACAGTAAAACAGTGACAAATAACGATATTTTTCACTGTTATTTTTCACTGTTTACAACAGTGGAATACCAGTTTTATTTCACTGATATTTCTCTATAAACCACCGGAAAGCATAAAATAAAACTTATTCCTCTATCAGATATAACAAGTTTCTGCTATGCTGACTATACCATTTTGTATAATGAAACCAATTCATAAACAGGAAGCAAACAATTAAAACACCAAAATCAATTACTGTTTCTAAGATTTCGGATTTCTGGTAGAGTTGGGACTTTATTTGGGGCGTCTGTGATGTCCTCATAGTTTATAATGAACAGGATTATCTCCCCATGCTCGTTCTTTACGGGCGCCACCAGTACACTGCAGAGGAACTTTGAACCTGAAAAACACAAGCAGCATGAACTAAAGTAGATCATATTCAAATAAGTCTTCAGTATTAATTCCTATCTTCCCACTTGGATATCACATGTTAAGGGGGGAATTTTTTTGAAATTGTGTTTAAGACAAGATAATTAATACAAGGGCTGTTTGTAAAACATGCATGCCCCCCATACAGGCTCTCAGTTATAGTGACAGCCATTGTGTGAATATGTTTTTTGTCACTGTGACCTTGACCTTTGACCTAGTGACCTGAAAATCAATAGGGGTCATCTTCGAGTCATGATCAATGTACCTATGAAGTTTTATGATCCTAGCCATTAGCGTTCTTGAGAAATCATCGGGAAACCATTTTACTATTTCTGGTCACCGTGACCTTGACCTTTGACCTAGTGACCTGAAAATCAATAGGGGTTATCTGCCAGTCATGATCAATGTACCTATGAAGTTTCATGATCATAGGCATAAGCGTTCTTCAGTTATTATCCGGAAACCATTTTACTATTTCGGGTCACCGTGACCTTGACCTTTGACCTAGTGATCTGAAAATAAATAGGGGTCATCTGCCAGTCATGATCAATGTACCTATGAAGTTTCATGATCCTAGCCATAAGCGTTCTTGAGTTATCATCCGGAAACCATTTTACTATTTCCGGTCAACGTGACCTTGACCTTTGACCTAGTGACCTGAAAATCAAAAGGGGTCATCTGCGAGTCATGATCAATGTACCTATGAAGTTTCATGATCATAGGCATAAGCGTTCTTGAGTTATCATCCAGAAACCATTTTACTATTTCGGGTCACCGTGACCTTGACCTTTGACCTAGTGACCTGAAAATCAACAGGGGTTGTCTGCAAGTCATGATCAATCTACCTATCAAGTTTCATGATCCTAGGCCTAAGCGTTCTTTAGTTATCATCCGGAAACCATTTTACTATTACGGATCACCGTGACCTTGACCTTTGACCTAGTGACCTGAAAATCAATAGGGGTCATCTGCGAGTCATGATCAATCTACCTATAAAGTTTCATGATCCTAGGCCTAAGCGTTCTTGAGTTATAATCCGGAAACCATTTTACTATTTCGGGTCACCGTGACCTTGACCTTTGACCTAGCGACCTCATAATCAATAGGGGTCATCTGCGAGTCATGATAAATGTACCTATGAAGTTTCATGATCCTAGGCCCAAGCCTTTTTGAGTTATCATCCGGAAACCACCTGGTGGACGGACCGACAGACCGACAGACAGACCGACAATTGCAAAGCAATATACCCCCTCTTCTTCGAAGGGGGGCATACAAATCACTTATCAGTTGAAGTCCATAAAAGGTGACACATTTAAAATCTTTTTCAAGTTACTTCCCAAATCAAACCTTATTTCTTCCATCAACTATCATTGGTGGGTACAATAAGTCAGCATTATTTGTAATAAAATAATACATAGTTTTTTCCAAAGATCAAGATTAACATCAGTTTACATATAGTAATAATTTATAAGTTTTGTATCTGTTTTTGTTTTTTTTTCATAATTTCCCTGATGAAGTGCTTACCATTATTACACTGGGCGTTTCCGACATGATTATCTCTACTCAGTCTCTGAATTAAACTGGGTTTACAAATAACAATTTGGGTCTCAATTGATACTTTAAAGAACATAAACCTAGCATAATTAATAAGTTTTTATGTGCATTATTGAATGTGTTTTATTCAATTGCATTAGGCCACCATGATTATTAAAAGCATTTATGTGATACCACACTGATAGGAAATAAAATGGAATGACAGTGTGTTGTGTTTTTCTCTCACCATTTTGGGAATGGGACCAGGTCCTTTTGGATTGGGAAAAGCGTCCTTTTGACTTAAACTTATGTTGTTGATTTTATGGTACAAATAATTTAAAATTGATGATAAAAGTGATTTCAATATTATATGTTCTAAGGTTCAAGTTATAGAGCTGGATTTGGAGATTGATGACATGGTTAGACTACTAAACAAGGGACAAAATTGTCACAAAACCAGGTTTTCATTGTGAAAAAAAATCTGATAAAGGGAGAAAACTCAAACTGAACTTTTGAAATGAACAAACAAAATTAACCCCCTTTGTAATTTTTTTTTTTTTTTAATCTATTTTTAGTCTTGGCGACCTTGACATTGGAGATATTGACGTGATTCTTTCGTGCGACACACCGTCCCATGATGGTGAACAAATGTGCCAAATGATTTTAAAATCTCACAATGAATGACATAGTTATGGCCAGGACAAGCTCATTTATGGCCATTTTTGACCTTTGAACTCAAAGTGTGACCTTGACCTTGGAGATATCGACGTAATTATTTCGCGCGACACACCGTCCAATGATGGTGAACAAATGTGCCAAATGATTTTAAAATCTGACAATGAACGACATAGTTATGGCCCGGACAAGCTTGTTGCGCCCGCCCGCCAGCCAGCCAGCCCGCCAGCCCGCCCGCATTCGCCAATCTAATAACCAGTTTTTTCCTTCGGAAAACCTGGTTAAAAATATATATTCTTTTTTGGAAACGTTCAACTGGGAATTACCTGTCTGTACCACACTTTACACTCATGCATTAAGCCCCATTTTCCCAAGAGCCAGTCTCGCATTAATTTATCACCAGTATGTGAAGACAACTTTGCAAATAAAGATAAATGTTGCTGCATAATCTTAAACATCAAATCAATGTCAAGTGACAGGGCTTTAATAATGCCAAAGTACATATTGCCAGTATTTCAATTTTCTCATGTTATCTATTCAGCCCTAGATCTGAAACTCCAGTCTGCAACGGAAAAGGCTGTTGTTGTTTTTTCCTTTTTCCGATTGCAGTGCAGAACTGCATTAATGTCTCCTCTTTATTTCCATGGTACATTTTTTGTTCTACAATTCCATTCTGGTGAATGCCACACTAAACAATTTATCATGCAAACTGCTATAAAATATTGCTTCTCCATTAGAGATGCGTTTTTGATGAATGGCCATACATGCAATCTGACAATCGTTAACTGAATGAAACAGAGAAGAGAGTTGACAATATCCTCATTCATAGCTTTAATATTGAATTTCCTTCACAAGGGCACACTCAGAACTGATTTCTGCAACTCTGGCATATTCCAATGAAATCCCAACCCATTATCGACTGAGATCAAATTTAAATCTGCATCAATATGAAAAGTGAAATTTCGCAAACTTAAGTACCGTTTTCCTATAAGGCATTCATATTATATATGACATTTGTGATAACATGCTTCGTTTTGATCATTTATTGATGTTTTTTTTTTAAATAATATTTTAATTTCTTTTTTTTAAATATTTTTGTTGTTATTTAAACTAAACTTTCCCATGGATTTGTACATTTTTTTTCTCATTGGATTTTTTCCCATAGAAAAATGGTATTTTTATGAAAGAAAATTGAAAGAAAATCAGCCACAAATATTGTTTAAGTTATTAAAATCACTTACTAAGCATAAAAAACATATAATTTTTGTAAAGGCCCATGCAGAAAGTGGCAAAAAACAACAACATGGGAAAGAAAAATTGAAGTAATGTGTGCAAGACGTTTTACTATTTGTTATTACACACGCCCTTTATATTGATTATTGTCAAAATTACTTGCCCATTTGCATGTTAAGAAATACAGTTGATACTTATGTATCTATTTTGAGTGAAATACACAATTCTTTTGCTTGCTTAAATTGAACAAAGCAAGTTTTCACTAAGCTATTCCCAGTTTTAACAGTCTCTTTTATTCACTAATAGTCATCCAGTATGTCTTTAATGAACAATTTAATAAAGCTTTATCATTGAACAACATAATTCTATTACGTCATACAACTTCCGTGCTCAAATGAGATGTGCACGAGCAGATCGATATATTGTCAGTGCGATTTAGCTACTCGTTGAGTACAGACGCTTTGGCGTGATCGATTTCCGTAACGAATTAGTTCGTTCGCGGTTTATACTTCGGTATCGCACATGTCAGTTTTATTGCTATTAGTAGCAATTATTGGAATTATTTTGTCATTCATAACTAATTTTACTGAATTTCGTTATTTTTCTTCGGAAAAAATAAAAAGAAACTTGTTTTTCGTAAAAAATTTCTTCGGAAATTTTTACCAGTCTAAACACGTGTTAGAGACCGGTTTACGATATCCGGCACATTTTTTCTTAGGTCTCTGTATATTTAACACGTCATGGCGGACAAAGAAGTCCAGAACAGTAAAAAACCACCCAGTAAGTCGGTTTTGGTCGCAAATAAGACCTCTTCGGTGTCTGAGGACACACCTAAAACTGTTTCTAACAAAGGTCAGTGTTCTACGTCCACAAGTTCTATGTCTAAGGAGCCTGAACTCACTCGTGAAGTTCTCTCTATTTTGCAAGAGCTCAATGAAAATATGAAAAGTCAGAAAGAACGTATTGAGAAACTTGAATCTACTCAATATTACGATGAAGAGTATTCAGAGGACCAGTTCTATGATGACGATGGACAGTCTTTTGATGAAATTGATCAAGAAAGTGTAAGTCCCAATCCGGTTTTTCGGAACCTTATGGAACGTTTTAGTAATTCTGACCCTGTTGATAAAAAGGTCAATGATGATCTAGCAAAATTTGTGAATAGTTCTTTCAGGAACGAACTGTCTGATGATAAAATGAATGAGCTTTTGAAACAGGTGCATCGGCCTGAAAATTGTGATGCTCTTGTTAAAACTCGTGTTAATCAAGGGATATGGCGTCTGCTGCGATCTCAGGTTCAATATGATGATAATAAAATGCAAAGTGTTCAAGAACTTTTGGTGAAAGCAGCATCTAACATTACCAAATCTGTTGACATATTAGCCAATTCCACAGAAGACCCATCAGTTGCATGTAGTAAGGCCATTGATCTTTCAACCAATGCTATAGCCCTTTTAGGCCAGACCTACAGAAACATTAACATAAGAAGAAAAGAGCTTCACAAAAGCAGTTTGGACCCCAAATACCATTATCTTGCCTCTCCATCATTGCCATGTACAGATTTTTTGTATGGTGATGACAATGACGTTAATAGGAATGTTCGTGAGATAAACGATCTCAACAAAATTGGCCGCATTGGGCAGCAATTTGGCAGAGGACGTGACTTCCGTCGTCCCCATCCATACAGATCGGGGTTTAGAGGTCGAGGCCGATTTCGTGGTCGAGGCCGTGGTGATGCTGGCTTTTCAAAAAACGGCCGAGCATTGGCACCGAGGAAATAGACAAGGTTAGTACCTTTGAAGCTGGTAGATTGAAATATTTTGTTGAAAATTTGAGAAAAATAACTAGTGATAAATCCATTTTGGATATGGTGGAGCATTTTCACATCAAGTTCATTGATAATGTAAACCCAGTTAAAACATTTTGTCAAGCAAACAGATTTTCTTCAAATGAAAGTGATCAAATTGATCATGAAATACAAGAGTTATTATCAATGAAAGTTATTACCCAAGTTGAACATGACCCTAACGAGTTCATTTCTCCAATTTTCACTGTTCCGAAAAAGGATGGTACATGTAGACTGATATTGAATTTAAAAGATTTAAATCAATTTATCGAGTACCACCATTTTAAAATGGATACCCTTGAATCTGTTCTCAAACTAGTCACTCCTGGCTGTTATTTTGCATCAGTAGATCTAAGGCATGCATATTATTCAGTGCCTATTGCACCGGAACATAAAGTAAAATTGCGCTTCATCTTTAAGAGCAAAATCTACCAGTTTGAATGCCTTCCAAATGGTATTTCATCGGCGCCAATAAGTTTTACTCGCCTGCTTAAGCCCGTTTTCGCATCTTTGCGCATGCTTGGTATCACAATTTCTGGGTTCATAGATGACTCGATAATTTTAGCACACACAATGCAAGATTGTGAAAGAAATGTTAAAGATACTGTCAGGTTGATAACTGATGTAGGTTTCATTACACATGAACAGAAATCTGTTTTGGTCCCTACACAGCAAATAATATTTCTTGGGAATCTAATTGATTCTGTAAGCATGACAGTAACTTTACCCAAAGAAAAAGTTGCAAACATTGTCCAAGCATGTTCAGAATTGCAAAACATGACTTTCGCAAAAATTCGACAAGTTGCTAGGGTTTTGGGTCTCATGGTCTCAACGTTTTCTGCTGTTGAGTTTGCTCCTCTTCATTATAGAGTAATTGAGAGACAAAAAATATTATCTTTACAAAACATGAAGGGTGATTTTGATTCGTGGATGAATGTCTGTAAGGGCATTAAAAATGAGCTCCAATGGTGGATTGATAATCTTGGTCACCAAAAAAGGAGACTCATTCATGCAAATCCAAGTTTAGTAATCACTTGTGATGCTTAAAATGATGGTTGGGGAGCTGTTTGTGAGCAAAATGAAATAGGAGGTAGATGGAGAGACCTTGAGTACCAAAATCACATCAACTACCTGGAATTGTTAGCTGTTTCACATGCACTAAGGTCATTTTGCAAATCTATCGAAAATTGTCATGTACAAGTAAGATCAGACAATACATGTGCAGTGACATATCTCAATAATATGGGAGGTAGAATAGAACATTTGAATGCCTTGGCAAATGATATTTGGTCATGGTGTTGTCAGAAAAATATCTGGTTGTCTGCCACCCATATTCCTGGTGTTGATAATTCTGCAGATAAGTTTTCTAGAGAATTTCAAGATAATACAGAGTGGATGTTAAATACGATGTTATTTAATGAGATAATCGAATGCTTTGGAATGCCTGAAATTGACTTATTTGCCTCCAGGCTCAACAAGCAACTTGACAGATATGTCTCCTGGAAACCTGATCCTGATGCAGCTTTTGTGGATGCATTTGCATTAAACTGGTCAAATATGCTGATATATGCATTTCCACCTTTCAGTTTGCTGGGACGCCTAGTACAGAAAGTACGGGTGGATGCTGCGGAGATGGTCCTGGTGGCACCTCTTTGGGTAACGCAGAATTGGTTTACTCCAATCCTCGAGATGTTGATACAGGATCCTCTCATCTTGAAGGTGAAGAAACAGACTTTGAATGTTCCAGGAACCAAAAAGGTACATCCTCTGGTGAACAAGTTGCATTTGATGGTATGTCATATATCAGGAATTCCTTCAAAAGCCGAGCTTTATCGGAAGAATCTGTCGAAATTCTCATGGCTTCTTGGAGAAAATCCACTAAGAAGCAATATCAGTGTTACATCAAGAAATGGGTTCTCTTCTGTTGCGAAAGGAAAAGTGATATTTTTCAAACGACTATTGAATCAGTAATAGAATTTCTTACTTATTTATACAAACAAAAATATAGCTATGAAACATTGAACACTGCTCGTAGTGCATTGTCAAATTTGTGTAAGTTAGTAGATGGACATTCTGTTGGTTCACATCCATTAGTTGTCAGATATATGACAGGAGTTTTCAATTTACGGCCAAGACGTGTTAAATATACAGAGACCTGGGATGTGGCCATTCTTCTGCGTTATTTGAAGACGTTGACACCAGTTTCATCTTTGACTTTGAAGATGTTATGTTGCAAATTAGTAACTCTTATTGTGCTCACTCAAGCAAGTCGTTCACATTCAGTTAGTTTATTAACTTTGGACGGAATGAAACAAGAAGATTCATTCTTTGTTGTATACTATAGTGGGTTATTGAAGCAATGTCGTAAGGGTAAAGTAAACCCTTTTGTTATGCTAAAGAAATACAATTTAGATAATGCTATATGTGTGTACACTACACTTGAAGAATATATTTCACGTACAAGGATATTACGTGGAGTAAATATGAATTTGTTTATCAGTTATATTAAGCCTTATAACTCTGTTGGACCTACTACTATTGCTAGATGGGTCAAATTCATGATGAGTAAAGCTGGGATTGATGTAAATAAGTTTAAAACGCATAGTGCTCGTTGTGCTACAACTTCAAAAGCTAAGCAGAGTGGTTTACCATTGGCGGAGATTCTAAAAGTTGCTGGGTGGTCAAGTGAGAGAACATTTGCCCAGTATTATGAGAAGCCAATAGAGAACTGTGAAGATTTTCAATCTGCTGTGCTGCAATAGATACACATTATTATAAGGTAATATTTAAAGGTTTCTTTAAATATTGGCCCATATTTATATCGTAGCTCAAAAAAGTCATGTCCTTCAGTGTTGAAGTCTCATTTGAGCACGGAAGTTGTATGACGTAATAGAATTCCCCCAAACAAACTAGACTTACCTTAAGTTGACGTTTGGTTGGAATTCTGTGTAGTCATATGACAACTGGAGGGATCAAATGCCCTCCCTCACCACCCTTTATTTTATTTGGTGAGAGTTTAAAATTTTCATCTGTATTCATTTGATATGGACATAACTTTTTTGAAATCGTGTTGAAGACTGACAATATATCGATCTGCTCGTGCACATCTCATTTGATCCCTCCAGTTGTCATATGACTACACAGAATTCCAACCAAACGTCAACTTAAGGTAAGTCTAGTTTGTTTGGGGGAATTATACAGTGTTTCAGCGACCTCACACTACTTTCGGAGAAGGGGTCCGCAACCCTTAGGAGGGGGAATTTTTTGTAAATGGGGGAACTTTTTAATCAAAAACAACAAGTTTAACAACTGTGTTTAACTGTTATAAACATATATTTCTATATATGGGACTATCTATAGGACAAAAGAGTGGACTTTAACTCAATCTATATAACAGTAATCTAATTTAAATGTGGGTCAGTAGGTAGGCTTTTTTTTCTTACCACAACACTTAATTGAATATTTAACTCAACAAGAATGTCATTATTTTTAGGTATCAGCAGTGTGAAATGCATGACGACATAGTACTAACTTTAAGATATAGTTCTTAACAAATAGATGTTTGATCCAGATTGTCTTTATCTGTAAATTATTGTACAAATAAATATTCTTTGAAAACTAAAGACTGCATTTTGAATAAAGCATTTATTGACTAGAATAAATGTAGATGAAACAAAACATTAACAAAAACAAGAGCACCGCCTTGCGGGTGCAGACCGCTCATCTATTTTCTTTTTAAAGGTGAAGGGACTCTCAATTTCAATCACAAAGGAGGGAGAGGTGGAGTGAAGAGGGGTGCATAGTGTGGGGGTGTGGACATTTATTACATTATCTTCAAAAAATGCACACAAAAAAATGCAAAAAAAAAGAAAAAAAAAAATTCGGGGGTGGGGGGGGGGGGGATGGGGGGGAGGTGATTCTTAGGTGTGATGGTTGGACGGTATTTCAAAAATAAAATAATAAAAATCAATATTTGTGTTTTTTAACCATTTAAAAAAAAAAATTGTTGGGGGTGGGTGGGGTGGGGGGGTATAGCGTGAGGGTGTGGTGGTCATTTGTGAGATGATCTTAAAAAAAAAAAAAATTAGGGGGGGGATTCGGGGGGGGGGGGGGGGAGGGCACAGGGGATGGTTTGGGTGGAGTCTATTGTGGTATGTCAGGTAAAAGTAGTTTTGTCAAAGTATCAATCAAATCTAATCATAAATAAAGAAGTTACGGCAATTTTAGCAAAATTTAATAATTTGACCTTGAGAGTCAAGGTCATTCAAAGGTCATGGTAAAATTCAACTTGTCAGGTACAGTAACCTCATGATAGCATGAAAGTATTTGAAGTTTGAAAGCAATAGCCTTGATACTTAGAAGTAAAGTGGATCGAAACACAAAATTTAATCATATATTCAAAGTTACTAAGTCAAAATTAAAGGGCCATAATTCCGTAAAAATGACAACCAGAGTTATGCAACTTGTCCTTTTACTGTACCCTTATGATAGTTTGCGAGTGTTCCAAGTATGAAAGCAATATCTATGATACTTTAGGGGTAGTGGACCAAACACAAAACTTAACCAAATTTTCAATTTTCTAAGTATAAAGGGCCCATAATTCCATCCAAATGCCAGTCAGAGTTACATAACTTTGCTTCCACAGTCCCCTTATGATAGTTAATAAGTGTTGCAAGTATGAAAGCAATAGCTTTGATACTGTAGGAATAAAGTGGACCTAAACACAAAACTTTACAAAATTTTCAATTTTCTAAGTATAAAAAGGGCACATAATTCTGTCAAAATGCCAGTCAGAGTTACATAACTTTGCCTGTACTGTCCCCTTATGATAGTTAGTAAGTGTTGCAAGTATGAAAGCAATAGCTTTGATACTTAAGGAATAAAATGGACCTTAAAACACAAAACTTAACCAAAATTTTCAATTTTCTAAGTATAAAAAGGGCACATTATTCTGTCAAAATGCACGCCAGAGTTATCTAACTTTGCCTGCCCAGTCCCCTCATGATAGTAAGTAAGTGTACCAAGTTTTTGAATGCAATAGCATTGGTACTTTCTGAGAAAAGTGGACCTAAACGCAAAACTTAACCGGACGCCGACGCAAACGCCGACGCCAACGCCGACGCCAAGGTGATGACAATGAGCTAATAACAGTTCTGAACGATTCAGACGTTTTCCGCAGTTGCGTAAATTTCGGACATAAAATTCGGATGCGGATTTTGTAACAGAAAACGCTTTTGCTTTTATCTGTAAATTACTGTACAAATAAATATTCGTTGAAAACTCAAGACTGCATTTTGAATAAAGCATTTATTGATTAGAATAAATGTAAATGAAACAAAACATTAACAAAAATAAAAGTTATGAACGATTCAGATGCTTTCCGCAGTTGCGTAAATTTCGGACATTAAATTCGGATGCGGATGTCATAACAGAAAAAACTTTTGAGTCGGCGGTTAAAAAACAGGGTCGGTTGGGTAACCGGAAACAAGACTTCTTTTTTGTTAGCCTATATTGGACAAAATAACGGATATAACGGACCGTGATACCGTAAAAAGTTGTGTATAAGGCCCACTTTTTTACCCCAAAATTTCATTTTAAAAACTTGATGCGCGTTATGCACAACTACAGCCATGCCAAGACATTTTTTCCCTGTCAGTTACCCAGTTGCGGTAATTCGTATCATTCTGTTTCCCGGTGTTTAAACTGTAACTATGTTAATAATAGTGTTTTATTTACGATCTGAATAAGATTGACAAACATTATAAAGTTAACATAAATATTTTTTATCTTTTTCAGGTACGTACAGAGCATTGAAATCAAATAAATTTGAAGAAGAGAATGAAAAACAAGGAAGACATTTTTATTTAAATGTTATTGTTTTCCAACAATATTATACCCTACTGTACTAGGGTTACACAATTTATTTGGAGGCACTTGTCGATTTACAATAGTATGTCGGCAAGGTCTTTCCCGATATATTTATAATTTTATTCATGCTTTTCAAATGTGTTCATAAAATTGATGCTGTGTTTGTTTACACGTTTTCATACGTCTTGTCAAGATTGAGGATGTGGTTATCGAGCAATTTGCGTCACCTGTCAAGTTTTGTGTAGCTGGGCTATTATCAAAACATGCCAAACGGCTTCACACCTCTAATTGTTTGTTTATCGCCGGTAATGTCGTAATGGTGTCGAGAAGTTTGAGTCGTTAAAGTTTCCTGTAAATTATAGACACTCGAAAAGAACGCATGATTATCAGCAATGTAAATAAACGCGCGGTTGTGACTAAGTCATGCATGAATAACCAGGTGACAATACCAATCGATAATGTCAGTTTCTTAGTTACAACTAATCCATCCGTTATGTGAACTCCTCCACAATAAAAACGTGGATAGTTACTTCGGAGACATATGATGAAAACCTTGATGGTATTCTCGTGGAAAGTGTGCGTTTCATGCACAATTCATTTAAATCCAAACATTTATTTTTATGCATAATATGATTAAAAAAAACACAGAAAACTAGTTGTATTGTTATCGTCTTTAAAATAATGAATAATTGAGGCAATAAAAGAACACGGAAGATCGGCAATGTAAATATAACGATTTTCAGTTAGCCTGTGGTACGGAATGTTTCCCCCAATTGTTTGCTTCAAAAACTTTTTTTCCCGATTTTTTAGCTTAAAAAAGTAGATGCGCGTTATACATAAATGCGCGTTATACACAGCGCTTTACGGTATATTGGAGTCAATTTGCAAACTATAAATCAGCATTTTTTTTATTATTTTTTTTTTACATTTTCTGAGGGGGAAAAAATCAGTTTTTGGGTGAAACAAGATGTGTTTGTGAAACACAATGTCCCTCTATATGACGTTTGACCTTGAAGGATGGCCTTGACCTTGACCCTTCACCACTCAAAATGTGCATCTCCTTGAGATACACACGCATTTCAAATATAAAATTGCTAGCTTCAATATTGCAGAAGTGACATTACATGAGCAATTTTGACCCATATATTTGACCTTGAAGGATGACCTTGACCTTGACCTTTCACCACTCAAAATGTGCAGCTCCATGAGATACACATGCATGCCAAATATCAAGTTGCTATCTTCAATATTGCAAAAGTATTAATAAAATAAGCGATTTGGGACACATATATTTGAACTCTGACCTTGAAGGATGACCTTGACCTTGACCTTTCACCACTCAAAATGTGCAGCTCCATGAGATACACATACATGCCAAATATCAATTTGCTATCTTCAATATTGCAAAAGTATTCATAAAATAAGCGATTTTCGACACATATATTTGACGTCTGACCTTGAAGAATGACCTTGACCTTTTACCACTCAAAATGTGCAGCTACATGAGATACACATGCATGCCAAATATCAAGTTGCTATCTTCAATATTGCAAAAGTATTCATAAAATAAGCGATTTGGGCCACATATTTTGACCTCTGACCTTGAAGGATGACCTTGACCTTGACCTGTCACCACTCAAAATGTGCAGCTCCATGAGATACACATGCATGCCAAATATGAAGTTGCTATCTTCGATATTGCAAAAGAATTCATAAAATGAGTGATTTTGGCCACATATATTTGACCTCTGACCTTGAAGGATGACCTTGACCTTTCATCACTCAAAATGTGCAGCTTCATGAGATACACATGCATGCCAAATATGAAGTTGCTATCTTCAATATAGCAAAAGTTATTGCAAAATGTTAAAGTTGGCGCAAACCAACCAACAGACCAACCAACCAACCAACGAACAGACCAACCAACAGACAGGGCAAAAACAATATGTCCCCCACTACTATAGTGGGGGACATAGAAAAATACTTTTCAGGTGGGGGACTGCAGCCGAAATTTGGCAGCAGATTGGATAGATTGAGGGCCCTGTGTTTTAACAGAAAATGTATCATAATGCTGCTGGTCAATTAAAATATAACACATAATGAAAGGGCCAGAGGCCCACGGTCGCTCACCTGAGACTTGAGGGAACTGAACTGCTCTCAGTAACTTTTGAGATGTTTCTGGAACCATTTTCAAAAATGGCCAAAATATCAATTAGAGAGTTTACAAAGTTTTACTATAGTCATATTATGAAAAACGCCTAGCCTGCCTGGCAGCCATGTTTTTCGACGAAGATGTAATCGATCATCTTATCGGCTTAGATAAACAATTAACACTGATTTGTACCTGAATGGTCAACAGATTTACCACTTTTATCGCAAAGCGGTCGCTTAATTCAAGACTTGGACATCAAATACACTAAAATCAGCGGTCGCGCTAGTCGCGTAAGACAAAAGTCGCTTAATACAATATGAAAATGTAGTAAAAACCCTCGGGCGGGATTCAAAGTGGTCGCATAAGACAAAGGTTGCTTAATTCAAGTGGTCGCAAGCACAAGATTGACTGTACATGGTGTCTTCTTCAATAAAGATGTTGATTCTGATTACTTATGACTTCATTCATAATGCTGTTTGATGCCATGCATATGCTGTCAGGGGATCCAATACCAAGGCTTATTTATGTATCTGCATAGTCGAAGAATAAGTAATAAGTGGGGTTTAAGATTGTTGCTGGATCCCAGAGCCAACTGTCTTCAGTAGAATGATTTTTTATATTGTAATTTTTACTAATCTGGCATTCTACTAAGCTCAAATGAGGACATTTAATGTTCTTAACCAGCTTCATAAAGAAGGGCCATAAAATAAAAGCTTTTTCTTCACTTTGACCTTGTGACCTTATTTTTGAACCCATTTGACCTTGTTTCATTTTCGTTTGAGATACCATTGGTGCAATTGTTGTAACCAAGTATCATTAAAATAGATATAAGACTCAGTTTCCAACTCATCCAAAATATCATAAAATGTTGCGACCATGTTTCATTAGCACTTGCCAGTAAATGCTCCTGTACAGAGAGTTCAATTATTTCCTTTTAATTGATGTAGTGTGCTAGTTTTTGAACCCACAAAATCCCTTTTTCAGACCCCACAGAGATGTTTTAGGGGAAAATGTTGGGACAAAGTTTCATTAAGATTGGTCAGTAAATCTGGTCTCTGCAGTGTTCACTAGGTAAATGTGTTGACTAAATACAATGCCATAGGCACAACAAATGAAAACAAAAGGTGATCACAAAAGCTCACATTGAGCACATCGTTCTCAGGTAGGCTTATAACATCGTCATGTTTTATTTTTACATGGTTTACTTGCAATCTCTTGCACGACGGTTACATTACATTCACCTCTGTGTTGGGCTCAGAACGGACTATTGTTATGAAAGTGTCTCATTTATGTCATGATCATTCCAAGCGTTCATCATTGAGGTTACAGAATACTAAACAATCTCTTGCACGACGGTTACATTGCATTCACTGCATTAAAGAAAACCATCTCATACCATGATATCTTATATCAGTCTTAATTCATTATTATAAAATTGATATGTTTTTTTTATGTTAAGAAACCAACATACATACACACGTCGAAGCAATTCCTAACGTCACTCAAAAAAAATATGTTCAATTGTTTACATTTGTGAAGTGCGTGGAATGATTCCATCTGCGTAAATGGGCAATAAATTAGTTCCAAAGAGTTGCATTAAAACTCGCAAGTTTTTTCACGATTTATCGTACATTTAAAAGTCATATTTCTTAATTTAATGCATGCGATCTTAAATATCCAATCAAATATACGTTGAATGCGTTTGTTTGGTTTTATCTATTTTATAGACAAAATGGAGGGCTGAGCCTTTCGCAGAGTTGTATGTGAGAGCAAGGAACGACAACTCTGCGTGGAGATTGGGTTTACTTGATGTTTGTTTTTAAAAAGTTTAGAACATATTTCAAAATACAGAATAATTTTCCAACAGTTTGGTGTGAGCCCAAAGTCTGACATTTCGAAGCCAAGCTCCAAAACGTTTGCAGTGAAATAAAAAGGCTTTTCATTTAATGGTTTGCTAAACCTATTCCCACTGTATGCAAGGGGAAGAATTTTCAATAACTTGTGTTGAAACCCGCAACTTCATCACCAAAATTCAAATTGGCCTTGCTCTGGAAAAATGGGGCTTAATGCATCTGCATGCAAGATTAGCATGTGCAGTCTGCAATTAGGGACATGCAAGATTAGCATGCGCAGTCTGCAATTAGGGACATGCAAGATTAGCATGTGCAGTCTGCAATTAGAGACTATCTGCATGCAAGATTAGCATGTGCAGTCTGCAATTAGGGACTATCTGCATGCAAGATAAGCATGTGCAGTCTGCAATTAGGGACTATCTGCATGCAAGATAAGCATGTGCAGTCTGCAATTAGGGACAACATTTTTTGCTTTTATGGAATTTTAAAAGGCAGTTTTTTCTTCACAACAATCCAGTCTATGCAGTAAGTGTAATTCCTGATAAGCCTTTGCTGACTGCACAATCTTATATGGGACAACACTTTATATAATGTACATGCAATCTTATATGGGACAACACTTTATATAATGTACATCTTTGCTGACAGCACAATCTTATATGGGACAACACTTTATATAATGTACATCTTTGCTGAAAGCACAATCTTATATGGGACAACACTTTATATAATGTACATCTTTGCTGACTGCACAATCTTATATGGGACAACACTTTATATAATGTACATCTTTGCTGACAGCACAATCTTATATGGGACAACACTTTATATAATGTACATCTTTGCTGACTGCACAATCTTATATGGGACAACACTTTATATAATGTACATCTTTGCTGACAGCACAATCTTATATGGGACAACACTTTATATAATGTACATCTTTGCTGACTGCACAATCTTATATGGGACAACACTTTATATAATGTACATCTTTGCTGACTGCACAATCTTATATGGGACAACACTTTATATAATGTACATCTTTGCTGACTGCACAATCTTATATGGGACAACACTTTATATAATGTACATCTTTGCTGACTGCACAATCTTATATGGGACAACACTTTATATAATGTACATCTTTGCTGACAGCACAATCTTATATGGGACAACACTTTATATAATGTACATCTTTGCTGACTGCACAATCTTATATGGGACAACACTTTATATAATGTACATCTTTGCTGACTGCACAATCTTATATGGGACAACACTTTATATAATGTACATCTTTGCTGACTGCACAATCTTATATGGGACAACACTTTATATAATGTACATCTTTGCTGACTGCACAATCTTATATGGGACAACACTTTATATAATGTACATCTTTGCTGACTTCACAATCTTATATGGGACAACACTTTATATAATGTACATGCATTGGGTTCAGTTTTCCCAGAGCTAGGCACCTATGTAGCATGTTCTGACCTTTGTGATTTGAGTTCCATCCTTGAACAATTGAGGCAAAAGAGCTGGTTTCTTTGGTGAGACAAAACTTGGAACAAAGTATGCTGCACAAAGTTTGAGTCTTGTAGTTAGAGGATTAACACACTGTTTTTTCTATAGAAGACTGTCTGTAGCTTATAACACTGTTTTATTATATAACATTATTCAATATTATCCGTGCTCGGGAGCTTCTACTTTTAAAGTTCTTGGAATTGTGTTTGATGTTAACTTAGAAAACATGATAATGATAAATTTGGAGAACAAAATTGAAAGTATTAAAAGAACAATAAGTCATTGGAACCGTACAAATACAACACCGCTTGGAAAGATAACTATTGTCAAATCATTGCTTCTTCCTTTACTAACTCACTTATTTGTATCACTACCTACTCCAAGAATAGACATCATCAAAACAAGTAGTCAACAATTTTATGATTTCGTTTAGGCAGGACCAAGCAAAACAAGGGCTGTTTGTAAAACATGCATGCCCCCCATATGGGCTCTCCGTTGTAGTGACAGCCATTGTGTGAATATGTTTTTGTCACTGTGACCTTGACCTTTGACCTAGTGACCTGATATTCAATAGGGGTCATCTGCGAGTCATGATCAATGTACCTATGAAGTTTCATGATCCTAGCCATAAGTGTTCTTGAGTTATCATCAGGAAACTATTTTACTATGTCGGGTCACCGTGACCTAGACCTTTGACCTAGTGACCTGAAAATCAATAGGGGGTCATCTGCGAGTCATGATCAATCTACCTATTAAGTTTCATGATCTTAGGCATAAGCGTTCTTCAGTTATCATCCGGAAACCATTTTACTATTTCGGGTCACCGTGACCTTGACCTTTGACCTAGTGATCTGAAAATCAATAGGGGTCATCTGCGAGTCATGATCAATGTACCTATGAAGTTTCATGATCCTAGGCATAAGCCTTCTTGAGTTATCATCCGGAAATCATTTTACTATTTCGGGTCACCATGACCTTGACCTTTGACCTAGTGACCTCAAAATCAATAGTAGCCATCTGCGAGTCATGATCAATGTACCTATGAAGTTTCATGATCGTAGCCATAAGCGTTCTTGAGTTATCATCCCGAAACCATTTTGCTATTTCTGGTCACTGTGACCTTGACCTTTGATATAGTGACCTGAAAATCATTAGGGGTCAACTGTGAGTCATGATCAATCTACCTATCAAGTTTCATGATCCTAGGAATAAGCGTTCTTCAGTTATCATCCGGAAACCATTTTACTATTTCGGGTCACCGTGACCTTGACCTTTGACCTTGTGACCTGAAAATCAATAGGGGTCATCTGCGAGTCATGATCAATGTACCTATGAAGTTTCATGATCCTAGGCATAAGCGTAATTGAGTTATCATCCGGAAACCATTTTACTATTTCGGGTCACCGTGACCTTGACCTTTGACCTAGTGACCTGAAAATCAATAGGGGTCATCTGCCAGTCATTATCAATCTACCTATCAAGTTTCATGATCCTAGGCATAAGCGTTCTTGAGTTATCATCCAGAAACTATTTTAATATTTCGAGTCACTGTGACCTTGACATTTGACCTAGTGACCTGAAAATCAATAGGGGTCATTTGCAAGTCATGATCAATCTACCTATCAAGTTTCATGATCCTAGGCATAAGCGTTCTTGAGTTATCACCCGAAAACCATTTTACTATTTCGGGTGAACGTGACCTTGACCTTTGACCTAGTGACCTCAAAATCAATAGGGGTCATCTGCAAGTAATGATCAATGTAACTATGAAGTTTCATGATCCTAGGCCTAAGCGTTCTTGAGTTATCATCCGGTAACCACCAGGTGGACGGACCGACAGACCGACAGACGGACAGACTGACCGACCGACAGACAGACCGACCGACATGTGCAAGGCAATATACACCCTCTTCTTCGAAGGGGGGCATAATAAAAGCTAGTGTAATTGTTAATAAATGTAACAAAGGTGGGCTTGATATGACAGATTTATGTTCTTTTGAAAAATACATGAAAATAACATGGCTTAAAAGATTATTGTCAGCCGACGGAAATTGTTATACACTTGTTAAGTCGATAATAGATTTCAAAACTATGTTTAATACTGGCAAAATGTATGCAGAAAAAATATGTTTACACTTGAAAAATAAATATTGGCTCTATGTTATTAAAAACTATGTTTTGTATATTGAAAAGCTGACTATAATAAATTGTAATGATATCCTCGATTTTACTATCAT
Source organism: Dreissena polymorpha (assembly GCF_020536995.1). Taxonomy (NCBI): domain Eukaryota; kingdom Metazoa; phylum Mollusca; class Bivalvia; order Myida; family Dreissenidae; genus Dreissena; species Dreissena polymorpha. The sequence continues at coordinate 5,456,333 of NC_068367.1, read as the reverse complement.
AATTTTAAAATTAACAATAGTCATATTTATATTAAAAGTCTTCATGATCGAGGTATTCGTTTTGTGAGAGATATTATGACAAAAAAATATTTGCTTTATTTCCAAAGAATCTTTGGACCAACATGTTGGAACAAACATACATTTCTTATTATACCAAGGATTAACTAGTATTATAAGTAAATATATAGAACCTTTTGAAGATATGCCGAATTTGGATAATAAAACTCAAGGGCCTATATTACCTACATACATAAAAAATAGTAAGCAGCCCAAAAGAAGAAAAACATATCTATAAAATCTTAATCCAAAACAATGACATTCCAGCTTGTCAAACAAAATGGAATTCAGAATGTGTTAATATTGACTGGAAAAACACACATGAACTCGTGTTCAACCTAACTAAAGATACATATATTAGATGGTTCCAATGCAGAATAGTCCACAGAATCTTAGGAACAAAATCACTTATGTTCAAAATGAGAATTGCTGCCAATAATCTCTGTACATTTTGTAATAATGAAGTTGAAAATATTATGCACTTGTTCTGGTACTGTCCATATTCCCAAGAAATTGTTAAATTTGTTGTTGAGACTTTTCATAGAAGAAGACCAAGCTTAACTATTGATTGAACATGTCAAGATCTAATACTTGGAATCACAACCCCAAAAATGAATGATTTAAACATTGTGTGTTTAAAAATTAAAAGGTATGTTGTTCATTGTCAGAAGAAAAACAGAATCCCTTCAACTTTTGGACTTGTAAATAGCATGAAACACAATTTCGAAATATATAAAACCATATTTAAAACAGATGATGAATTATGAGACTGGTCCCTTATACAAATATTTGTAGACATCTCCCATAACAACAACACTAATCATATTAACACATAATCTAGATAGTATAGTATTGTTTGTGAATTCTGCATTTTAAATGTATTTTACACTATACAAATCAGCACTTAAGGCACTTAAGTTACCTTTCAAATGTGTCATATATTACAGACAAAAGATACACATTTCTACAATTAAAATTTATATAACATGTACAAGCACATTAGTTGGTATACTGCTAGAAATATTAAATTGTATGAATTGTATATGAATGTATGTTTCATAACAACAAACATGTATGCTGTTAGCAAATAGCTGTACTTAAATATTATGTAAATAACATGCTTGCATGTATGTATGTTGTCTCTTACGGAAAGAATAGCCTATGTGTTTATGTACCCATCTAATACATGTCTTATGTAAAAATATGCTTGTATGTATGTCTGTAATATCTTAGGAAGAAAAAAAGAATAAAATTTATCCGTGCTCTGTGAAAAAGTGGTTTAATGCATGTGCATAAAGTGTCGTCCCAGATTAGCCTGTGTGTTACTTTCCACCTTAACTAGAATTTAGCTAAGAAGAGACTTTCTTTAAACCAAATATATCATAAAAGTGGAAAGTATTGTCCCTGAATAGCCTGTGCAAACGGCACAGATATGTCCCTGAATAGCCTGTGCAAACGGCATAGATATGTCCCTGAATAGCATGTGCAAACGGCATAGATATGTCCCTGAATAGCATGTGCAAACGGCACAGATATGTCCTTGAATAGCCTGTGCAAACGGCACAGATATGTCCCTGAATAGCCTGTGCAAACGGCACAGATATGTCTCTGAATAGCATGTGCAAACGGCACAGATATGTCCCTGAATAGCCTGTGCAAACGGCACAGATATGTCCCTGGATAACCTGTGCAAACGGCACAGATATGTCCCTGAATAGCCTGTGCAAACGGCACAGATATGTCCCTGAATAGCCTGTGCAAACGGCACAGATATGTCCCTGAATAGCATGTGCAAACGGCATAGATATGTCCCTGAATACCACGTGCAAACGGCACAGATATGTCCCTGAATAGCATGTGCAAACGGCACAGATATGTCCCTGAATAGCCTGTGCAAACGGCACAGATATGTCCCTGAATAGCCTGTGCAAACGGCATAGATATGTCCCTGAATAGCCTGTGCAAACAGCACAGATATGTCCCTGAATAGCCTGTGCAAACGGCACAGATATGTCCCTGTATAGCATGTGCAAACGGCACAGATATGTCCCTGAATAGCCTGTGCAAACGGCACAGATATGTCCCTGAATAGCATGTGCAAACGGCACAGATATGTCCCTGAATATCCTGAGCAAACGGCACAGATATGTCCCTGAATAGCATGTGCAAACGGCATAGATATGTCCCTGAATAGCATGTGCAAACGGCATAGATATGTCCCTGAATAGCCTGTGCAAACGGCATAGATTTGTCCCTGAATAGCATGTGCAAACCGCACAGATATGTCCCTGAATAGCCTGTGCAAACGGCACAGATATGTCCCTGAATAGCCTGTGCAAACGGCACAGATATGTCCCTGAATAGCCTGTGCAAACCACACAGATATGTCCCTGAATAGCCTGTGCAAACGGCACAGATATGTCCCTGAATAGCACGTGCAAACGGCACAGATATGTCCCTGAATAGCCTGTGCAAACGGCACAGATATGTCCCTGAATAGCCTGTGCAAACGGCACAGATATGTCCCTGAATAGCATGTGCAAACGGCATAGATTTGTCCCTGAATAGCATGTGCAAACGGCACAGATATGTCCTTGAATAGCCTGTGCAAACGGCACAGATATGTCCCTTAATAGCATGTGCAAACAGCACAGATATGTCCCTGAATAGCACGTGCAAACGGCACAGATATGTCCCTGAATAGCCTGTGCAAACGGCACAGATATGTCCCTGAATAGCCTGTGCAAACGGCACAGATATGTCCCTGAATAGCATGTGCAAACGGCACAGATATGTCCCTGAATAGCATGTGCAAACGGCACAGATATGTCCCTGAATAGCATGTTCAAACGGCACAGATATGTCCCTGAATAGCCTGTGCAAACGGCACAGATATGTCCCTGAATAGCCTGTGCAAATGGCACAGATATGTCCTTGAATAGCCTGTGCAAACGGCACAGATATGTCCCTGAATAGCATGTGCAAACGGCATAGATATGTCCCTGAATAGCCTGTGCAAACGGCATAGATATGTCCCTGAATAGCCTGTGCAAACGGCATAGATATGTCCCTGAATAGCCTGTGCAAGAGGCATAGATATGTCCCTGAATAACCTGTGCAAACGGCACAGGTTAATCTGGAACAACACTTTAAGCACATGCATTAAACCCCCTTTTCACAGAGCACAACTCATATCTATTGCCAGATTTCTATGGTCCAGGAGTCTTAAACAAGATGTGATGTCATGCAAGAACAAATGTATTTTGGTTTTCTGTTTCTATTTCTATTGCATCCACAAATCAATGAATGGAAATGTGTCAACCTGTCAGTATATTTACTCTTATGATTAATATGGCTTCTATATATGACACACTATAACTTGGAATAAGAGATCATCTTGGAATACACTGTGTTTTTGCAACAATTCATTATATGCAGTTGAAACTGTTGTGTTTATTGATCTGTAAACATTATTAGTGAAAAAGTAAATCTCATGTATTCATTTATTTATTTGATTAAAATCCTAAAAATGAAATCATTCCAATGCACACCTACATGAAAAATGCAGTCAAAATGATAAAAAAATCCCATCCCTGTGCGTGCAAAAGTAAAAAAAAAACCTGCTTATTAGCTTATTATATTTGAACCATGCTCTATGAAAAGGTGGTTTAATGGATGTGCATAAAGTGTCTTCCCAGATTATCCTGTTCAGTCCGCACATGCATCAGGGACAACACTTTACACCTACACTAATTTAACACTTTACACCTACACTAATTTGACACTTTACACATACACTAATTTTAGACTTTACACCTACACTAATTTTTGCTAAGAAGAGACTTTCATTAAACGAAAAATATCATGAAAGCGGATGCACAGGCTAATCTGGGACGACACTTTACATGCACGCATTTCACCCCTTTTTCACAGAGCGAGGCCCATTTGAATTATAAACAGATTTATACAAACAATACATCCAGAAAAATGAGCAGTTTTGGATGAAAAAATCACCAAAATGATATAAAGTTCTTCCAAATTCACATACTTTTGTGTTGCATTGTCTTTTTTGCTAAACAGATGTGAAATGTGTGTGAACCACATTACCATATAGTATTTCTTGTACGTAAAATTGATTATTATTATATTTTTGTGAATAAATCAGGCTTATTTGTCATTAAAGTTGAAACTTACAAACATTATGGGCATGTTTTTTCTATTGAACAGTAAAACACATTGAAATTTATCACAAGCAGAACTGAGGCTGGTGAAATTTACAACTGGCCTGTACATTTTTCCTCTTCAGAAGAAAGACTAGGCTGTAAATTGTGACCCTTTTGATACCCAAATATCAATAAGATTCCAGAATAACCCATATTTCAATAAAGCGAAGAAGGAATATGAAACATGTCCAAAATTATTTTTCCCACTAACAATCTTTTCAAGATATCCTGCTGTCAAATAAAGTCCCCTTCAAATCAACAGCATGAGACAAAATATAATTTTAGACTGAACACCATTGCTGTCATATTAATCATGTAACTGTCACATTGTATGAGTTTTCTAGTTTCATGCATGATTAACGGAGCCTTATTAAGACTGAATAAGAGACAGCTAGACAATAATGGATTTAGAGTTGAAAAGAATGTGGTACTCATCTATTGATAAAGCTACTGACTTATTTGTTAGTTTAAATTTTAAGAAAATTGTACAATAGCTTTCTGCAAACATGTTTTGTAAATGTGTAGCACTTATATTCATTATAAATCTAAGTGTTTGTTGTCCCTTACCAGTTATTGTTTTCATAAATGCTTTGCATATACATTAACATTTATATTTTATTTGTACAAGTTAAAACTAGGATTTTCAATCTCTGGAATTGTCACCTGTTGATCGAAAAGTATGCTTTTACATGGAACACTTAGCAGTGACCAATAGGCATGCTTGTAACACTGAGCAGTGACAAATAGGCATGCTTGCAACAATGAGCAGTGACCAATAGGCATGCTTATAACACTGAGAAGTGACCAATAGGCATGCTTGCAACACTGAGCAGTGACCAATAGGCATGCTTGTAACACTGAGCAATGACCAATTGGCATGCTTGTAACACTGAGCAGTGACCAATAGGCATGCTTGCAACACTGAGCAGTGACCAATAGGCATGCTTGTAACACTGAGCAATGACCAATTGGCATGCTTGCAACACTGAGCAATAACCAATTGGCATGCATGCATCACTGAGCAATGACTAATTGGCATGCTTGTAACACTGAGCAGTGACCAATAGGCATGCTTGCAACACTGAGCAGTGACCAATAGGCATGCTTGCAACACTGAGCAGTGACCAATAGGCATGCTTGCAACACTGAGCAATGACCAATTGGCATGCTTGCAACACTGAGCAGTGACCAATAGGCATGTTGTTACATTGAGCAGTGACCAATAAGAATGCTTATAACGTCGAGAACTTAAACAAACAAGGGCTGTTTGTAAAACATGCATGCCCCCCATATGGGCTGTCCGTTGTAGTGGCAGCCATTGTGTGAATACGTTTTTTGTCACTGTGACCTTGACCTTTGACCTAGTGACCTGAAAATCAATAGGGGTCATCTGCGAGTCACGATCAATGTACCTATGAAGTGTCATGATCCTAGGCAAAAGCGTTCTTGAGTTATCATCCAAAAATCATTTTACTATTTCGGGTCACTGTGACCTTGACCTTTGACCTTGTGACCTGAAAATCAATAGGGGCCATCTGCGAGTCATGATCAATCTACTTGTGAAGTTTCATGATCCTAGGCATATGCGTTCTTGAGTTATCATCCGAAAACCATTTTACTATTTCGGGTCACCGTGACCTTGACCTTTGATCTAGTGACCTCAAAATCTATAGGGGTCATCTGCGAGTTATGATCAATCCACCCATGAAGTTTCATTATCCTAGGCGTATGCATTCTTGAGTTATCATCCGGAAACCATTTTACTATTTCGGGTCACCGTGACCTTGACCTTTGACCTAGTGACCTCAAAATCTATAGGGGTCATCTGCGAGTCATGATCAATCTACCCATGAAGTTTCATGATCCTAGGCGTATGCATTCTTGAGTTATCATTCAAAAATCATTTTACTATTTCGGGTCACCGTGACCTTTGACCTATTGACCTCAAAATCAATAGGGGTCATCTGCGAGTCATGATCAATGTACCTATGAAGTTTCATGATCCTAGGCCCAAGCGTTCTTGAGTTATCGTCTGACAACCACCTGGTGGACGGACCAACAGACCGACCGACAGACCGACCTACAGACCGACATGAGCAAATCAATATACCCCCTCTTCTTCGAAGGGGGGCATAATTATTATTAATTTAATTACCTAAACCTGTAAATGTTTCGTTGCATTCTCTTTGACCATAATTAAATGTGAAATCCAAAACATGCTTTTGAATTTAAATGTTAACGCAACGTTATCAAATTCTAGCTTCAAATCAACAGTGCGCAAGTCATGTATATTTTGTGTGTTAGTTTCATTCTTTGTTCCAATAAAAAGCGCGCGAAAAATATGCTGCTTATGTAAAACGACACGTTTCCACATGGAAAGCGTGGGTGTTTTGATTGTTGTATACAAACTAAGTAGCATGGAGACATTTCAAATATTTTATTTTTGGTTAAAACTTTTGTTGTTCATTTTAACTAAATTGTATCACAAATGTTTTTGCATAGACATTTCCTCAAAATTAATTTAAAATCAAACATGCTGTATTTTTATCGTTATGGTTTTTAGATGATGCATTATTGAATAAGTATACTTTAGACAGTACTCAGTAAAAGGGAATTTATTATTTTGACATTAGGAGAAACTGTCTCATTGGGAATGTTGCTGTTTTACGTTACCAACTTACTATAGAGGAAAAACGCTGGACCAATAGGAATGTTAATAACATTAAGCAGTGACCAATAGGCGTGTTGTAACACTGAGCAGTGACCATTAGGCATGCTTGTAACAATAAGCATTGACCAATATGAATGCTTATTACATTCAGCATTGACCATTTAATAGGCATGCTTGAAACATTTAGCAGTGACAAATAGGCATGCTAGTTACACTAAGCAGTGACCAATAGGAAAGCTTGTTACACTGAGCAGTGATCTATAGGCATGCTTGTAACACTAAGCATTGACCTATAGGAAAGTTTGTAACACTGAGCAGCACCAATAGGCATGCTTGTAACACTGAGTAGTGGCCAATAGGAAAACTTGTTACACTGAGAAGGGACCAACAGGCATGCTTGCAACACTGAGCAGTGACCCTATAGGCACGCTTGTAACAAAGAGCAATAGACTTATGGGGTTGTTTACCCTCGGGACTTCGGTTAATAAACCATTGCCCAAGCACACTGCTTAACATTAAAACTCTGCATTTAAAAGGTCGAAAACGGCCATAAAATGGACAGCCCGATTTTACTGGGCTGTACCATTTATACAAATATAAAACTTTGCAGTGTTGGTGCGGTGCTTAAATAAAAATCTAGTAGTTTAAAAAATAGCTTTACACTGGCTGGGCCTAACCCTGTTAAAAAGCGGCGTTTTTATTCGTTGATAGACTTTTAAAACGATGGCGCTGATTGGCCAAAATTTCTTATTAAGAATTACAAGTAGGTCAATCCGTTCAAAAATAGAATTTTCCCACGGCGGACAACCTAAGCATTGCACTTTAAAAAAAGTAAACAATAATAGTTTCTATGCAGAAAATATAAATGAAAGAAAAATGATAATTACATCCAAAAGAACTTTTAAAGAAATTCATGATTTGTTTATGTTATGCTACTTTAATTCTTATTTATTATTAATATTAGTATGATGTTGTTATTATATGATTGTTGTTTTTTGTATTGTTTTTTTAAAGGAGAGAGGGAAAGAATAGCAATGAGCAATGCCCAATAGGCATGCTTGCAACACTGAGAAGTGACCAATAGGCATGCTTGCAACACTGAGAAGTGACCAATAGGCATGCTTTTAACACTGAGCAGTGACCAATAGGCATGCTTTTAACACTGAGCAGTGACCAATAGGCATGCTTTTAACACTGAGCAGTGACCAATAGGCATGCTTTTAACACTGAGCAGTGACCAATAGGCATGCTTTTAACACTGAGCAGTGACCAATAGGCATGCTTTTAACACTGAGCAGTGACCAATAGGCATGCTTTTAACACTGAGCAGTGACCAATAGGCATGCTTTTAACACTGAGCAGTGACCAATAGGCATGCTTTTAACACTGAGCAGTGACCAATAGGCATGCTTTTAACACTGAGCAGTGACCAATAGGCATGCTTTTAACACTGAGCAGTGACCAATAGGCATGCTTTTAACACTGAGCAGTGACCAATAGGCATGCTTTTAACACTGAGCAGTGACCAATAGGCATGCTTTTAACACTGAGCAGTGACCAATAGGCATGCTTTTAACACTGAGCAGTGACCAATAGGCATGCTTATGTGCCTCCATAGCTCAGTCGATAAGGCGCTTGCTGAAATCCAGAGGTCTCAGGTTCGATCCCGGGTCGGGGCACATACATGCCAGTCATGTTTCAGCGGAATGCTGACTGACAAATAAAGGCTTAGCTCGGCATTAAGACGTGTTTGTTTGTTTTTTAACACTGATCAGTGACCAATAGGCATGCTTTTAACACTGAGCAGTGACCAATAGGCATGCTTTTAACACTGAGCAGTGACCAATAGGCATGCTTTTAACATTGAGCAGTGACCAATAGGCATGCTTTTAACACTGAGCAGTGACCAATAGGCATGCTTTTAACACTGAGAAGTGACCAATAGGCATGCTTTAAACACTGAGCAGTGACCAATAGGCATGCTTGCAACACTGAGAAGTGACCAATAGGCATGCTTGTAACACTGAGAAGTGACCAATAGGCATGCTTTAAACACTGAGAAGTGACCAAAGGCATGCTTGCAACACTGAGAAGTGACCAATAGGCATGCTTGTAACACTGAGAAGTGACCAATAGGCATGCTTTTAACACTGAGAAGTGACCAATAGGCATGATTGCAACACTGAGAAGTGACCAATAGGCATGCTTGTAACACTGAGAAGTGACCAATAGGCATGCTTTTAACACTGAGAAGTGACCAATAGGCATGCTTTTAACACTGAGAAGTGACCAATAGGCATGCTTTTAACACTGAGAAGTGACCAATAAGCATGCTTGCAACACTGAGCAGAGACCCTATAGGCACGCTTGTAACAATGAGCAGTGACCACTAGGCATGCTTATAACACTGAGAAGTGACCAATAGGCATGCTTGTAACACTGAGCAGTGACCAATAGGCATGCTTGTAACTTTGAGCAGTGACCAATAGGCATGCTTGTTACATTGAGCAGTGACCAATACACATGCTTGTTTCACTAAGCAGTGACCACTAGGTATGCTTATAACACTGAGAAGTGACCAATAGGCATGATTGTAACACTGAGCAGTGACCAATAGATATGCTATAACATTGAACAGTGACCAATAACCATGCTAATTACTAGGGATGGCAAAATTATTCGAATATTTGAATATTCGATTGAATGGTCAGCATTCGAATTATAAAAATGATATTCGCATATTCGCATTTTTTTTCCCTAACGTTATTTCACCAATATTTAATGACCTGCGAACCGCTTACAAAAATGCAACCGAAATCACCTGGGAGTAACATGTTTGACGTGACGTTCTTCGTGTCAAACTGATAACGCGGCCCGTATCAGTGTTGATTGCGCAATGCAATATACACGCTCTAAGAAAGGCCCCGACTGTTGTTTGCCAATGGGGTGCCAATTTACGGTTTCAATTGACTGGCGAATAATAATTACGTTTTGTGATCACAGTATGTACAGCCATTAAAATGTGTGAATTACTCAAATCGCACAATGCAATATACCTACTATAAGAAAGGGCCCGAACTGTTGTTTGTCAATTAGGTACAAATTAAGGGCTTCAATTTACTGGCGAATAGTAATTTAGTTTTTGTGATCACAGTTTGAACAGACATTTAAATATGTGAATTACTCAAAAGTAACAGATGATATAAATTAAACAATCATCAAGGAATCATAATTCAAATCTGAAAATGCCACCAGCCCTTTCTGCAGTATGGAATACTTTACACGGTCTGTGGATAAGAAGACCGCAACGTGTTATGTGTGTAAACGTAGTTTTACATATGCGCGGTCTGCTACAAATCTGTGGAATCATTAAAAAATAAAATTCTATGACACGATGTTTTTCATTCTATTTGTGCCCGATCACAGTATCGGTCATAGTATTAGACGACAGCGATACAATTATTCGATAGCAACGTTAATAAACAGCCTCGTATTTAGCAAACAGATATAACTTACAAACCAATGGAAATTAACACATAACAAGGAAAAATCAATCCAGCCGTTTTATGCGAATATTCGAATATTCGATTGAATGAATTTGCGAACATTCGAATACCGATATTGGTATTCGATGCCATCCCTACTTATTACATTAAGCATTACCAATAGGCGTGCTTGTAACATTGAGCAGTGGCTTGATTTCATCAAGATAAACATTCTGACCAAATTTCATACGGATTGGATGAAAACTGTGACCTCTATTGTCTACACAAGGTTTTTCTATTATTTGACCTAGTGACCTTGTTTTTGACCCCAGATGACCCAAATACAATCCCATCCCAGATTTCATCAAGATAAACATTCTGACCAAATTTCATAAAGATTGGATGAAAACTGTGACCTCTACTGTCTACACAAACAAATTGTTGACGGACGCACGCACACACGCAAGCACAACGGACGCCGGACATCACACAGTCACATAAGCTCACCATGTCACTTCATGACAGGTGAGCTAATAAAAAATAATCACACTTTTGTCCGCATGGCAACAAAGAGGTCCGAGGTTCAATTCTCATTAGGGACATGTTCTCAGGAATGTTCCTAACAAACTTTGTGCTGGTTTTTTCATGTACTCGAAATTGCCTCTATTAACCAAAGCTTTCTATACAATCAAGTTAATATAAAGGTCTGGCTCTAGCAAAACAAGGCTTAATGCATTTGTGTAATGTGTCATTCCAGATAAGCCTGTACAGTCCACAAAGGCTAATAAGGCTTCTGTTTTGATATGTTATTAATTTAAAAGATTTAGTCACTTCCTAGCAAAAATGCAGTTTATAGAGAATACTAGGTCGGTCCCGAATAAAGCAAAGTTTATTTTGCGAGGCTTAGAAAATCTGAACCACGAGCCTTGGCGAGTGGTTCAGATTTTCGTGCCGAGCAAGATAAACTTTGCTTTATTCGGCACCGACCTAGTATTCGATTTATCCCATCAATTTTCTTAGACGTAAATTATTTCTTTAAACATAGAATAGGAAAATCGAACTAGATCTAGACGGAAAATCCCAAAGATATTTTAAGCAAACATTGTTTCATTATTTTAATCGTGTCGCGCCTAATACATTACAAAAAGATCAGTAACCAACCTGTTTTTCGTTTATCATACCTCTACGTCCCCGATTTTTAAGAAATAATGGAAAAAAAGACACTAAACAACTGCATCTTTAGCGTGAAACAACATGCATTGTGTCGTATGACGTATTAATAATGACGTCACGAGTACGCGCACTTAATATTTGTAAATAATGTTTATTTGCTTTTTGAGTTGCATTATGTGTAAAAACTGTATTACATCTTGGTATCAAATTGTTTGTTTTGTTGAATCTGATTCGATTTTACTAAAAATGATTACTTTATAGTTGATTCCGAGTAATATGAACATTCTTCGCCGGGCGTGACAGCTATATTTCAGCACTGCTGAAATAAAGGTAAATTTATTTCACAGTGGTTTATTTCGACAATGCACGTCTGATGATGGGATAAAAGCAGAAAGTGTCATCCCTGATTAGCCTGTGCAGACGGCAATATATGAATTTGGCATGAAGGTCCACACAGACTATTAAGGGACTGCACTTTCCGCCTAAACTGGAAACTTAAAAAAAAAAGACCATTTATAAGGAAAATTCCATAAAAGCGTAACATGTTGTCCCTGATTAGGCTGTGCGGACTCCACAGGCTACTCTGTTACAACACTTTACACCCATGCATCAAGATTGGTTTTCCCAGAAACAGGCTCAATAGGTTCAAACTAGGTAAGATTAATTTTGCTGAGTCACTCACCCTCCTTCTTATAGTACAGGATCTCGACCTGTTTCTCCTCCGACCCCTGCAGTGCATCACGTATCTGCATGATTGCCATGGCGCTGGTGAGCGGTCCGTGCAGGAAGTCACACAGGCACGCCTTCTGCATAACCTCGGCGCGGGAGTACCCTGACAGCTCACAGAAACCATCGTTACAAAAGATCACAGGACTCGACTCTATCTGGGCATTGGCGATCACAAACTTGCGATCTGAAAATATATATGATCTCTGTAAAAACTGGGCTTAATGCTTGTTGTAACGTAATGGTACCAGATTATAGCCTCTGTAGTCACACAGGTTAATCAGGTTTGACACTTTCCACTTAATAAAATTTTTTGTTGTATAGATATCTCTTTTGAAATCTTAGTTAGGCGGAAAGGGGCGGCACTGATAAGCCTGTTCATTAAACGATTCAATAAAGAGATTTGCCTCCACTACGCTTCAAACCAGAGACTCTGAAAGAAAAAACTTACACTACCACTGTACCAATCTGGCATTTAAATTAATTATACGGAGTTTGAAATGCTATGTTGGTAATACATGTTTTTGCAAAATTATCTATGAAAAGCATCACAAATACTTATTTTTTCCAATTTATATGAATTTTCAAAAACAACCAAAAATTTATAAAAATGTTATTAGTCACAAATACATACAATTTGTTTTGATTGGTCATCATTTATTTTTTAATTTTCATTTTGCCAATTCATGCATGTTAAAGTCCATTTAATATAAAATACAGAAGAAAACTAAATGTAACTACATAATTGTTCCAACCATAGATATATATACTAGAGCTGCAACGATTCGATCCGATGCATCTAAAATCGGTTTTAAATGCGTTGATTCGATAAGGATACCAACCCTACCAAATATGATTCAATTCTTTAATATTAAAACATAGATACGTTAAGCGCGCTGTAGGCTGACTATTTGAAACGGAAAGGTATAGGTTTTATCTTGACCTGTAATTACGACGCGCACCATTAGTAACTTATTATCCCCACGTTTTTCGGAGAAAAAGTGGGGATACTGTGGTGATGTGCGTCTGTCCGTCCGTCCGTGCATCGATCCTGGCCACCAGTGCTCCTCCTACACTATAAGCACTAGAACCTTGAAACTTACATGCATGGTAGCTATGAGCATATCCGACGGTGACAGTGACGGAATTTTGATCTGACCCCTGGGTCAAAAGTTATGGGGGTTGGGGCGGGCCGGGTCAGAGATTTTCACTCATTTTTTTATGTTATTTTACATGAACTTCTTTATTTCTGCACCGATTTACTTCAAATTGATAATAAGCCTCTCTTATGACAATACGGTCAATCTCAACTATGCATGGCCCCATTACCAACCTTGAGGCGCCCCGGCCACATAGGCCACGCCCACCCAAAATTGCCTTTTACTATAATTTCTTCATTTCTACACTGATTCACTTCAAATTGATACTGAACCTCTCTTATGACAATACCGTCATCTCAGCTATGCATGGCCCCATTACCAACCCTGGGACGCCCCGCCCACATAGGCCATGCCCACATAGGCCACGCCCACCCAAAATTGCCTTTTACTACAACTTCTTCATTTCTACACCGATTCACCTCAAATTGATACTGAACCTCTCTAATGACAATACGGTTAATCTAAACTATGCATGGCCCCATTACCAACCCTGGGGCGCTCCGCCCACATAAGCCACGCCCACCCAAAATTGCCTTTTACTATAATTTCCTTATTTCTACACCGATTCACGTCAAATTGATACTGAACCTCTCTTATTACAATACAGTCAATCTCAACTATGCATGGCCCCATTACCAACCCTGGGGCGCCCCGCCCACATAGGCCACGCCCACCCAAAATTGCCTTTTACTATAATTTCTTCATTTCTACAACGATTCACTTCTAATTGATACTGAACTTCTCTTATGACAATACGGTCAATCTCAACTATGCATGGCCCCATTACCAACCCTTGGGCGCCCCTGGGTCAAACATAAGGCGTGGGGATACACATCGGCTTCTGCCGCGCCATTTCTAGTTACTTTAGTCATCCAATCAATAAACGCGTTACGGTCTACTTTTGGAAAAAGCGTCAAAATGGCTGAAAAAGTTGTGGGTGATAAATTGAAATTATCAGATGCGCCTAAGAAGCTAAGTCAAAAGTGTGGCAGTATTTTGGGTTTCCGGATGGTAGCCCTCCCGATAAAGCTATGTGTAAACTGTGCTACACGAACAAGGTGTATCCTAAGTCCGGCTCAACCACTAATCTAATGCAACATGTCAAACGCAAACATAATGTTGATTCAGCAGGAGATAGCACCAGTGCAACTACTCAAGTCGCCAGCCTAATTATAATTTATTCATTTATTATATTATTGTGTAGTTAACGCAATATTCTAGTCAGAAGTTTATTGATAATAATATTGAGTTCCTAATTTGCTATTCTTGTTTTTGTGTTTTATTGAAATATTGAAATAGTTTGTAAGAAAATTGGCAGTTTCTTGCTAAATATTTGTTACACATGTTAATTTAACCCACTGTCAACAGTTTTTAAAACACTGTTGAACCAACAAAACTACGGTCAAACCTGTCCAAGCGACCACCTTCAATTAGAGACCACCTGTCCATAAAGACCACAACGATTTCCTCCCGAACGATTTCACTATATATTGTACCTGCGAATAAAGCCCACCTGCAAACAAAGACCAAGGACCACCATTTTACATTCCCAAATGTCCATTTTGATACCTAACAAAGACCACTTCAATCATAACAATCAACGATTTCGCAACTTTCAATAACAAAAAAGGCCTGCATGACGCTGTAATAGTCACGTGATAAACATCTAACCAGTAGACTCGTCAGTCGCTATGGAGATATTGGCAAGTGAAAGTTTACTGCACTCGATAGCAGTTGTTTGTTTATTTAACACACATTGCTTCTTGGTAGCCGCCTGCTTCTTTTATGCATTTATCAGTCTGTCGAAAGTGTAAGAAGTTGCCTTAGTATTTAAGTGACTCGGGATTAATGAACTAATTGCCGAAAATATCAAACAAAAGTTTGGGGCTTTCCTCAACTCATAAAGGAAATTTACGGTTACGTTACTATTGCAATGCCAATTACATACATACATTTTGATATTCATTCCTTTCTTAAATTTCTCCGTGATAAGACGTGCAAAGATTATCGATACGGAATTTGTCAGTTCAAGTACATATTCATGTATGCCAATAGTTATTTATACATGATATGATCAATGAAATAAATAATAAAAACATAAGGAAATTGAAATAATAAATATAAAATCAAAACTGTGTTCTCAATCCTTTATGACATAATACATGCATAAGTATTCAACCATTTAAGCAATAGAGCACATACATAGATAAGGTACCTGTTAAAATCCTACTAGCATATTTTGCAAAGTTTCAATCGACCGTGCGAATAAAGACCGCCTGTGAACAAAGACCACAACGACCAAATCCCTTAAGTGGTCTTTATTGACAGATTAGACTGTATATCTAACAAACACACACATGCCAAAGATATCTAGGAATGCAACACATTTGAACAGAAATGTTTATTTTGAGGCAGAAGAGTGAATTTATAATAAAACTAGGTTGAAAGATGAATCGAATCGAAACAATGGGTATTGCACTGTCTGAAATCGAAATCGAATCAAATCGAGCTGTTGGAGAATCATTTCAGCTCTAATATATACATAAACTAAGTCTATTTGAGTTATAATATTTGCCGTATTATATGATATATATATGTAATAATTCCTAATAGAATCAAGCAAATTAAATACATACATGCCATAAATTTTAAGATCGATTCCGGGACATTGAGCTCAATTTTCCGGGACTTTTGCCGATTTTCCGGGACATGTATACATATAGCGATATATAGAGACATATATGCATTTTGGGTACTCATTTTTTTTCACATTCTAAATTGCTAAGTTAGAAAGCCTATCCAAAATACGCAAGATCTATTAACATCAGATTAAACATCAGTACTTCCGTTACTAGATACAAGCCAGGTGTTTTTCGTGTTAGAAAAGAGCACCAAAATGCTTTTGTGTACATGTCACATCATCTGCATGAAACGGGTGCGCGTATTGACGGCCGCATAACAACTTAGTAGCGCATTTGTTACTATTTAAAGATGTAAAGATGTGATAAAATAGCGTCCAATCGGGGCGTTTTTTTCCACTGAACAGACGTAAATCACCTGACGTGATGTTCATGTTTTTTATTAAACACAAAATACACCCACACTTTCCATGCGACGTTGTACATGTCTGCATAATGTTCGCGCGCTTTTTATTAAGACAAAGGATTAAGCATTTGATGCTAGTATTTGTTAATGCCGCGTAAGCATTTTAATTCGGAATAGTGTTTCGGATTACAAATTGAATAATGCTTATTTGAGAATCGAATGAAACATTTACAGTAATGTGCATAATTAATTCAACAAACTGCAATAAAATCACACGCGTGTGAAAATTACGTAATTTGTCGTCTGCATGAACTTACTGCAGGTACAGGTATGACTGCTTAGGAGTGTTGTCGCTGATTCAAAGCATGCACCAACAAACTGCCATATAATCAGTATTAAAGTATTCAAGCCAATTAACAACCACATTAAACAATGCCGCCATTTCGGTTTGACTGCGAACGTGACACTATCAATAGGATAAGAGGACCCCTGTTAATTTATCTATTTCTAGGCTAGCGTAGTCACCTATTTCGGTAGGCATTGCCGTGGAGACACTGCGGATTAGTGGGAACACAGATTCAAGGTGCAGTTAAGCCTAAGATAAGGTACATGTATATATGGATTTTGTAAAATCCAGGACATTTGACAAATTTCCGGGACTGCGGGACACATTCTTCATTCCGGGACAATCCCAGACAATCTGGGACGTAGGGCATGTATGTTTAATATTAAAAATAGTAATGTCAGTTAAAATATCCTGTTCTAATGTAATATTGGCTTGGTAATTTAGAATGTGAATGTTTTAACTGCACAATTTGTTTTGAGGAAAATGATAAATTACAACTTAATAAAAGCTGCGCCATGAGCGCATGATACGCCCGTCGTTCGCCAATGAAGTAGTAAGGTAATAAATAACCCTTTGAATAATTTTTTTACTTCAGTTTATTTGTATTTGAATACATGGTTTATTTTATAAGTACATGAGCATGGAAATCACGAAATTTTGACGAACAAAGTCCCATAACTCTGGAACGACAATTCAGAATTCCGTCAAAAACGAAAGGGGATCAGGGTTTATCAATATTAAGATTGTGTTGAAATTTGAAAAAAATCCATCGAAGGATATTTGAGCTACAGTAGGACATTCAATGAAATCACGAAATTTTGACGAACAAAGTCCCATAACTCTGGAACGACAATTCAGAATTCCGTCAAAAACGAAAGGGGATCAGGGTTTATCAATATTAAGATTGTGTTAAAATTTGAAGAAAATCTGTCAAAGGATATTTGACGTAGTGTACGACATTAACAGACGGACGGACGGACGGACGGACGGACAGACGGACGCGGGGTATACCATAATACGTCCCGTCATAGACGGGCGTATAAAAAATCCATCGGGGGATATTTGAGCTACGGTAGGATACATGAACAACAATAACATTTAAGGTCACAGTGACCTTGACCTTAGAATGAATGACCTTGAAATGACCAGTGGTCATCTAAGTGTGCTTGCAAACCTTCATGTCAAGTTTGAAGACTCTATGTCCAAGCATACCAAAGTTATAACAATTTTAACATTTTAACATTTAAGGTCACAGTGACCTTGTGTGACCTTGACCTTAGAATGAATGACCTTATAATGACCAGTGGTCATCTAAGTGTGCTTGCAAACCTTCATGTCAAGTTTGAAGACTCTATGTCCAAGCATACCAAAGTTATAACAATTTTAACATTTTAACATTTAAGGTCACAGTGACCTTGACCTTCAAATGAATGACATTGAAATGACCAGTGGTCATCTTCTAGTACTGGCCAATCTTTATTTCAAGTTTGAAGACTCTAGGTACAAGCATACCAAAGTTATAACATGAAATAAGAACTTTAACATTTTTACATTCAAGGTCACAGTGACCTTGACCTTCAAATGAATGACCTTGAAATGTCCAGGGGTTACTTACTAGTTCTGGCCAACCTTCATGTCAAGTTTCAAGACTCTAGGTCCAAGCATACCAAAGTTATAACAACTTTAACATTTTTACATTCAAGGTCACAGTGACCTTGACCTTCAAATGAATGACCTTGAAATGTCCAGTGGTTACTTACTAGTTCTGGCCAACCTTCATGTCAAGTTTCAAGACTCTAGGTCCAAGCATACCAAAGTTATAACAACTTTAACATTTTTATATAGCTACAGTAGGACATTCAATGAAATCACGAAATTTTGACGAACAAAGTCCCATAACTCTGGAACGACAATTCAGAATTCCGTCAAAAACGAAAGGGGATCAGGGTTTATCAATATTAAGATTGTGTTAAAATTTGAAGAAAATCTGTCAAAGGATATTTGACGTAGCGTACGACATTAACAGACATACGGACGGACAGACGGACGGACGGACAGACGGACGCGGGGTATACCATAATACGTCCCGTCATAGACGGGCGTATAAAAATACATCTTTGATACTTTATTAGAGATTATTCATAATCAAAAAAATGAACACAGGCAAAAGTGATTTTTACAATATCAAAGGTTGTTGGTTAAAAAGTGAAAGAGAACACTTCCAATGAATTTTTGTCTAAATTACTTTTTAATCCTCTTCACTTCCTTACTGGTGACGGTGATATGAAAACATGCAAACTCGGAAGAAATTATGAACATAATTCATGATGGATCATTTATAATCACTGTTTCATGTCTTGCAGATCTATCACATTACAAGATACCTCACCATTTTAAAATGAACAGACACCTAACAACCATGTTTTAATGTTGGCTATCATCATATAGCCCTGACCAGGCGGTCCTCATAAACAGGAAGTCTCCTTTTAACAGAAGCCATAAATACAACATCACACCCCAATCACCAGCTGTTTTACTGATGAATATTTAGGCATGATGAGTTTGAATCTGCTAATAACTAGACAAAAAGGCCCAAAATCATCAACACCTGACATTCTCATGCTGTAAAGTCATTAGTATTCATAGGACTCACATATGGGCCGTGCTCTGTGAAAAAGTGGTTTAATGCATGTGCATAAAGTGTCGTCACAAATTAGCCTGTGCAGTCCGCACAGGCTTGTCAGGGTCGACACTTTCCGCTTTTGTGATATTTTTCGTTTCAATCAAGTCTCTTTTTAGCCAAAGTCCAGTTAAGGCGGAAAGTGTCATCCCTGATTAGCAGTACTTCTGTGCGGACTGCACAGGCTAATCTAAGACAACACTTTACGCACATGGATTAAACCCCCTTTTCACAGAGCATGGTTCATATTTATTCTATTTCACGTGTTGACCTTTTCATGAATTTAACATGAACACATTGGCAAATGACTGACCTAAATATTTGTAATCAGAAATGCATGAATTTTTGTTTCCACAAGAAATTCATATTGAGAATAAAACAAGAAATTTCCTACCAACAAATGCAAATGATTGTATAGTAAATCTGAAATCAAGACTACTAACAAAACTAGAGAAAAAAAAAGTAGCCCTCAACTCGGCTGAAACCACTGATCCCTGGACTAAAAGTCTATCGCTTAGACCACTCCTCCATCAGTACTCATACAATGCCATGTATTTTATACTTTATAAAAGCAATTCTTGTAGTATCACAAAATATAATGAAAACAAGAGAACTCTCCAAATTATTCAATCGTTTCGTGTTGCAACGCTTTAAAATTGTCAGGTTTTTAAATCGTCAAAAGAATCATATAATGGATATTTTAGAGCATGGTATATGTTAAGTATTACTGTTTCCTCACAAATATCATAACTACAACAAAAATTTGTAAATCTGACACAATTTTTCAAAATTCTGTCAATTTACCAACACATGAAAGGTCCCTTTAATATCAATTTATTGTTTTTCTGATCAGATCACAAACCTGTGGGTTAACACTTCTTTGAAGAATCCTTAATTACAAATTCTAAGCAGCAAACATCCTCTGTTTTTTTTTCACATTTGTTCTTATAAATCTGCTAATAGAACAAAACATGAACAGCTATGTTCAAAGGGTGCATGTTCAGGAATTTACAGTATAATTTACTGCAACATTTGTTGTACCTAGTAAACAAGGCATGACCCATGTTACAACATTCAGCTATTAGTAATAATTAGTAAAGTACTGCTTGATCTCACCAAAATCGTTAGACAGGTACATAAAACAATGAAAAGTGACACTTGTGGCTTTTTGTATAGCTTATAAGTTTATGCTGTCATAACAAGCATATTTTGTACAAAGCAAACCAGAAAGAACAATTTCCTCTAAGCAAAACGCAAACATATTTAATTTTGACAGAAATTGTAAAACAATGAATATATTAAAGAGAGAAAACAAAACAAGAGTGCTAGAATGGCCCATAAACCATTTATGCCTAGCGTCTAGAAAAAAGGCCTTGGCAAACAGCGTAGACCCAGATGAGACGCCGCATGATGCGGTGTCTCATCAGGGTCTGCGCTGTTTGCTTAAAGGAATTTCTGTAAGAAATATTCTAAATATAGAAATAAATATTCTAGAAATCCCTAAATTTATAAATTAATTGATCCAATTAGGAAGGAAGGGAGAGACCACAAGGCATAAATGGGTTAAGCACTCAGCTGAGCTCACAGACACAAATTGTTGACAAATTGACCTGATGATCTAGTTTTGGGATCCCATTGACCTGGTGATCAAGTTTTTGGATCCCATTGACCTGGTGATCTAGTTTTTGGATCCCACTTGATTCCAATTTAAACAAACATTCCGACCAAGTTTTATCAAGACTGAGTCATAAATGTGGCATCTAGAGTGGTAACATGTTGTTTTTCAAGATTTGAACTTTTGACCTAGTTTTTGGATGCATCTGACTAGTGGCCTAGATATTTTCCAGATAAACCTACCAACCAAATTTAATAATTAAGCTTGGGTCAATGTTTGTCCCAAAGACCTTGTTACCGGTACTAGAAGCACATAACCCAGATTCAAACTTGGACAAGATATTGTCAAGACAGATATTCTGTTTCATCAAGATTGGTTTATGGCCTGTCAAGTGGTAACAATGTTGTCTTAAGATTTGACCCGGTTACCTAGTTTTTGGACGCAGGTGACCCAGATAACAACTCAGCCTAGATATCATTTAAATAAACATACAGACCACATTTCATCAAGATTCACTGTATAATGTGGCCTTGTGAGTGGTAACAAGCTCAAAGTTGATGCACCCCCTACAGCCCGCAAGCTACAGGACATAGGGTGACCTCAATTGATCTCTAAAAAAAGGCACTTCTCTTTATATCATAAGAAAAATAAGGCATAAGTCAGCTTTTTTGGTGTTGTTGAATGGAATACTTACAGCTAATAAATATTTATACAAGCAATTTTGAGTTGAATCAAAAACCTACCATGCACTTGATGAAGACAAAACTAAAAGGGAATGACAATGCTTTGTGAACAAAGGTTGAAGTCATCTATCACTTTTTCACAATTGCAAGAAAACATGATTTCTCCCTCTCAGAAAAATTATCTTATAAAACAAGCAGTACAGATTATATTTCTGTCATTGCTGCATCTTGGCCAATAAATTCAGTTGCATAAATTCTCCATGCTGCAGCCTCTGAGAATAATTTAAAGTTTTGCTGGGAAATCAAAGAGTCATCCGGCGTATCTAATCACTGTCCAATCAAATGCTCCCTGTGGATTCCAGCCGACATCGTGACAAGACTTCAGAAAAAATGTCACTTTGCTGCCTTCAGTAAGCTTTATATCAAACACTGCTAGAAACTAACTGAACATACATAATTGTTTCATAGACACAATCCCCACAACACAAACATACAGTAGTTTTAGGTCTCTATCTGACCTTTGACCAAATGAGCTGCGTCCTGAGAAAACTGGGCTTAATGCATGTGCGTAAAGTGTCGTCCCAGATTAGCCTGTGCAGTCCGCACAGGCTCATCAGGGACGACACTTTCCACTTTTATGGTATTTTTAGTTTCAAGGAAGTCCCTCCGTACAGAAAATCAAGTTCAGGCGCAAAGTGTCGTCCCTGATAAGCCTGTGCGGACTGCACAGGCTAATTTGGGATGACTATTTACGCATATGCATTAAGCCCAGCTTTCTCAGAACAAGGCTCAAATAATGGAGTAATGTTCTGGGAAAATTGAGCTTAATACAAGTGCATAAAATGTTGTCCAAGATTAGCCTGTGCAATCTGCACAGGCTAATCAGGAATACATTGTTCCACTTTTATGGAATTTTTTGTTTAAAGAAAGTCTCTTCTACAAAAATATTCAGTCTAGGCAGAAAGAGTTGTCTGCCCAGGCTTATCTGGGAAGACACTATACGTACATGCCTTAAACCCTGTTTTTCCATAGTAAGGTTAAAACACATATGTCCCCATAACTAATTGATACAGCAGTATTTGGCCCCTATCTGACCTTTGACCCAAAAAATGAGACCTTATCCTAGTGAAAAAGATGTAGTGGGCTACAGGCAGTCTCACCATGGTGTGATTTGTTTTTTTAATTTGTTGATAAATGATTTAGTTTCAGTCCTACAAGGAGGGACACATGGATGCATGTACAAGAAGTATATCTTCATTATTTCATGTGAAAAAATATTGATGCCATTTCTTTCATGTTTATTTTTATTTTTTTCTCAAACTAAAAACTGAGTCTACTTACCAAACAAAGAGTTTAGAGGTTTATATTATTAACAAAGGACATCATGTGTAAATGAGTTCCAATAGAATCAGCAAATAAATAATCAAGCATAGATTCAATGTTTGGGTCTTTATAGGGCACCATCATTAGAATCAGGTTTCCAAAAATGATGACATTCTTGTTCAAGGATACGAGCCTCCCTCAGTGACAATGGGGCTAAATGCATGTGTGTAAAGTGTCCACCAATATTAACCTGTGCAGACAATGGGGCTAAATGCATGTGTGTAAAGTGTCCTCCAATATTAACCTGTGCAGACAATGGGGCTAAATGCATGTCTGTAAAGTGTCCTCCAATATTAACCTGTGACAATGGGGCTAAATGCATGTGTGTAAAGTGTCCTCCAATATTAACCTGTGCAATCTCCCTCTGTGAAAATGGGGCTAAATGCATGTGTGTAAAGTGTCCTCCAATATTAACCTGTGACAATGGGGCTAAATGCATGTGTGTAAAGTGTCCTCCAATATTAACCTGTGCAGACAATGGGGCTAAATGCATGTGTGTAAAGTGTCCTCCAATATTAACCTGTGACAATGGGGCTAAATGCGTATGTGTAAAGTGTCCTCCAATATTAACCTGTGCAGACAATGGGGCTAAATGCATGTGTGTAAAGTGTCCTCCAATATTAACCTGTGACAATGGGGCTAAATGCATGTGTGTAAAGTGTCCTCCAATATTAACCTGTGCAGACAATGGGGCTAAATGCATGTGTGTAAAGTGTCCTCCAATATTAACCTGTGACAATGGGGCTAAATGCATGTGTGTAAAGTGTCCTCCAATATTAACCTGTGACAATGGGGCTAAATGCATGTGTGTAAAGTGTCCTCCAATATTAACCTGTGCAGACAATGGGGCTAAATGCATGTGCTCCCTCTGTGACAATGGGGCTAAATGCATGTGTGTAAAGTGTCCTTCAATATTAACCTGTGCAGACAATGGGGCTAAATGCATGTGTGTAAAGTGTCCTCCAATATTAACCTGTGACAATGGGGCTAAATGCATGTGTGTAAAGTGTCCTCCAATATTAACCTGTGACAATGGGGCTAAATTCATGTGTGTAAAGTGTCCTCCAATATTAACCTGTGACAATGGGGCTAAATGCATGTGTGTAAAGTGTCCTCCAATATTAACCTGTGCAGACAATGGGGCTAAATGCATGTGTGTAAAGTATCCTCCAACATTAACCTGTGACAATGGGGCTAAATGCATGTGTGTAAAGTGTCCTCCAATATTAACATGTGACAATGGGGCTAAATGCATGTGTGTAAAGTGTCCTCCAATATTAACCTGTGACAATGGGGCTAAATGCATGTGTGTAAAAGTGTCCTCCAATATTAACCTGTGACAATGGGGCTAAATGCATGTGTGTAAAGTGTCCTCCAATATTAACCTGTGACAATGGGGCTAAATTCATGTGTGTAAAGTGTCCTCCAATATTAACCACTGTCACAATGGGGCTAAATGCATGTGTGTAAAGTGTCCTCCAATATTAACCTCTGTCACAATGGGGCTAAATTCATGTGTGTAAAGGGTCCTCAAATATTAACATGTGCAGACAATGGGGCGTAATGCATGTGTGTAAAGTGTCCTCCAATATTAACCTGTGCAGTCTCCCTCTGTGACAATAAGGGCTAAATGCATGTGTGTAAAGTGTCCTCCAATATTAACCTGTGACAATGGGGCTAAATGCATGTGTGTAAAGTGTCCTCAAATATTAACCTGTGCAGACAATGGGGCTAAATGCATGTGTGTAAAGTGTCCTCCAATATTAACCTGTGCAGACAATGGGGCTAAATGCATGTGCTCCCTCTGTGACAATGGGGCTAAATGCATGTGTGTAAAGTGTCCTTCAATATTAACCTGTGCAGACAATGGGGCTAAATGCATGTGTGTAAAGTGTCCTCCAATATTAACCTGTGACAATGGGGCTAAATGCATGTGTGTAAAGTGTCCTCCAATATTAACCTGTGACAATGGGGCTAAATTCATGTGTGTAAAGTGTCCTCCAATATTAACCTGTGCAGACAATGGGGCTAAATGCATGTGTGTAAAGTATCCTCCAATATTAACCTGTGACAATGGGGCTAAATGCATGTGTGTAAAGTGTCCTCCAATATTAACATGTGACAATGGGGCTAAATGCATGTGTGTAAAGTGTCCTCCAATATTAACCTGTGACAATGGGGCTAAATGCATGTGTGTAAAAGTGTCTTCCAATATTAACCTGTGACAATGGGGCTAAATGCATGTGTGTAAAGTGTCCTCCAATATTAACCTGTGACAATGGGGCTAAATTCATGTGTGTAAAGTGTCCTCTAATATTAACCTCTGTCACAATGGGGCTAAATGCATGTGTGTAAAGTGTCCTCCAATATTAACCTCTGTCACAATGGGGCTAAATTCATGTGTGTAAAGGGTCCTCCAATATTAACATGTGAAGACAATGGGGCGTAATGCATGTGTGTAAAGTGTCCTCCAATATTAACCTGTGCAGTCTCCCTCTGTGACAATAAGGGCTAAATGCATGTGTGTAAAGTGTCCTCCAATATTAACCTGTGACAATGGGGCTAAATGCATGTGTGTAAAGTGTCCTCCAATATTAACCTGTGCAGACAATGGGGCTAAATGCATGTCTGTAAAGTGTCCTCCAATATTAACCTGTGACAATGGGGCTAAATGCATGTGTGTAAAGTGTCCTCAAATATAAACCTGTGCAATCTCCCTCTATGACAATGGGGCTAAATGCAAGTGTGTAAAGTGTCCTCCAATATTAACCTGTGCAGACAATGGGGCTAAATGCATGTGTGTAAAGTGTCCTCCAATATTAACCTGTGCAGACAATGGGGCTAAATGCATGTGTGTAAAGTGTCCTCCAATATTAACCTGTGACAATGGGGCTAAATGCATGTGTGTAAAGTGTCCTCCAATATTAACATGTGACAATGGGGCTAAATGCAAGTGTGTAAAGTGTCCTCCAATATTAACCTGTGACAATGGGGCTAAATGCATGTCTGTAAAGTGTCCTCCAATATTAACCTGTGACAATGGGGCTAAATGCAAGTGTGTAAAGTGTCCTCCAATATTAACCTGTGACAATGGGGCTAAATGCATGTGTGTACAGTGTCCTCCAATATTAACCTGTGACAATGGGGCTAAATGCATGTGTGTAAAGTGTCCTCCAATATTAACCTCTGTGACAATGGGGCTAAATGCATGTGTGTAAAGTGTCCTCCAATATTAACCTCTGTCACAATGGGGCTAAATTCATGTGTGTAAGGTGTCCTCCAATATTAACCTGTGACAATGGGGCTAAATGCATGTGTGTAAAGTGTCCTCCAATATTAACCTGTGCAATCTGTATTGGCTAATCAGGAACCACACTTTTCACCCAAATGAGATTTCATAAGAAGTCTCTTCCTTTGAACGAAAAATTCAAAACAATCTGTGAGTGTCTTCCCAAATAAGCCTGTGCACACTTTACGCACAGGTATTAATCTCAATTTTTCCACAGTGCAGTGCACATATACATTCCGATGTCCGTACATATCGAACATCAATGTGCATAGTTACAACAAGAAACCGTTGGAGACGGGTGATGCTCCCCAAAGTTTTTTTTGTCACAATATTGAACTATATATTCAGATAAAAGGAAACGTCTTGAGAGGCATAACTTTGGACAAAATAATACGATGCATGGTTTAGCAACTTAATAATTTCAAAGGGCCATAACTCTCTAAATAAATCAACTAACCAGAACCCACAAATAAAATGCGCATCTCCTCAAGGTGGTTAAGCTTCCCATAAAGCTTCATTGAATTCCAGTCAGTAATTGGGGAGAAATAGCCCGGACAAGAATTGCACTATATGTAGTTTATAGAAAATTTCAAAGGGCCATTACTATGTGAAAAATCATCCGACCATAACTGGCTGAGAATATGCACATCTCCTCTTGGTAGTGAAGCTTCCCATAAAGTTTCATTGAATTCCCGTAATAAGTTGCTGAGAAATAGCTCGGACAAGAATTGCACTATATGTACAATGGAAAATTTCAAAGGGACATAACTCTGTGAAAAATCATCCGACGAGAACCAGCTGATAATATGCACATGTCCTCTTGGTAGTGAAGCTTCCCATAAAGTTTCATTGAATTCCGGTCATTAGTTGCTGAGAAATAGCCCGGACAAGAATTGCACTATATGTACAGTTAATGCAAAATTTCAAAGGGCCATAATTCTGTGACAAATCATCCGACGCTAACCGGCTGATAATATGCACATGTCCTCTTGGTAGTGAAGCTTCCCCTAAAGTTTCATTGAATTCCGGTCATTAGTTGCTGAGAAATAGCCCGGACAAGAATTGCACTATATGTACAGTTAATGCAAAATTTCAAAGGGCCATTACTCTGTGACAAATCATCCGACCAGAACCCGCTGATAATGTGCATATCTCCTCTTGGTAGTGAAGCTTCCCATAAAGTTTCATTGAATTCCGGTCATTAGTTGCTGAGAAATAGCCCGGACAAGAATTGCACTATTTGTACAGTTAATGGAAAATTTCAAAGGGACATCACTCTCTGAAAAATCATCCGACCAGAACCCGCTGATAATATGCACATCTCCTCTTGGTAGTGGAGCTTCCCATAAAGTTTCATTTAATTCCGGTCATTAGTTGCTGAGAAATAGCCCGGACAAAAATTGTGCACGGACGGACGCACACACACACGCACGGACAGACGAAGCAGTGACTTTATGCTCCCCCCAAAACAAATTTTGAGGGAGCACAATAAAATACATTCATTGTTATGGCAACTTCATGATTTGATAAAATGGTGTTGACCATTTAAGCTATGACCCAAAATGCAAATAATGTAAATACAACCTCATTAACTATCAATTTCATTTGATATCGAGATCCCAATACATGGTCATCAAACTTGATGTTTTTCTCGCCTAATACCCACTGGAATGACTGTTTTGTTGAAGTACAGTAACATATGAACCTTTCTCTGAAATAAAGGGCTTTAACGCATAAGCATAAAATGTTGTCATAGATAAGCCAGTGCATTATGCACAGGCTAATAATGGACATTATATTCCACCTAAACCAGATTTTCTTAAGAAAAGACTTCCTTTAAATGAAAATGTCATAAAAGCAAAAAGTGTTGTCCCTGATGACTATTTTCTGACAGACTGTAGACTGGATATTCTGGGACAACACTTTACATGCATGCATTAACCCTTCGAGCGTTGGAACCGAAATGTAAAGGCCTTTGCAAACAGTTTGGATCCAGATGAGACACCACAGAACGTGGCGTCTCATCAGCATCCAAACTGTTTGCTATTCTGATAGTATTCTCTGGAAAAAAAATCGAAGAAAGTGCTAATTTTAGAAATTTAGTAGACGACAATTTAGCAGACGACAAATTTCCCAGCATGCAAAGGGTTAAACCCCTTTACTGCATGCATTATGGCTCTCTTTTACAGAGTGCCGTTCAAATGTTTTGTTGCCATTTGTTGAGTCATTTTAAAGGGATCTTTTTACTGTTTGGTAAATTGACAAAATTGAAAAAAGTTGTTTCAGAATCGCAAATTTTTGGTTTAGTTATGATATTTGTGAGGAAACAGTATTACTGAACATTTGCCATGGTCTAATATAGCCATTATATGCATCATTTGACGATTTAAAAACCTAAAAATTATAAAGCATTGCAACGCGAAACGAATATAATTTGGAGAGTTCTGTTGTTGTCGTTTAAATTTGTGAAACTACGAATATTGCTTCTATAACGTATAAAATACGCCAGTGTGTATGCTTGGCAGGATAGCTCAGTTGGCTAATGCTTTTTACTTCAGGATTGTGTGGGTCACTGGTTCGAGCCCTGCTGCGGGCTACTTTTTTTTCCTTTTTAAAATTTCATTTTTGATATTTTACTGGAGCTTTTAAAATTTAATATTTACATTTATCAATATAAAGCATTTAATGTAAAACTTCAAAACATGCCAAAATCTGTGAAAAGGCCCCTAAAACCTTTACTACTACACAACATTTCCATTATATCGCGATTGACAGGGTCCAAAGATCACGATGGCGATATATCCGGAGCGCGATATAAATTCAGACATGTCTGACTTAGATGTTAAGCAGTTGATGTGCAGTTAACGTGTCGAATTTCATCGGTGTTTTCATTTAATGTAAGGCGCTGCTTTATCTTTATATCGTAATAATTGCAAACCAATTTTACATGTACTTTAGTAGAACAACAACAAAATATTTATTTGTATAAAAGTAATATCGTAATTAAAATTTTGATTACTGTGGAAATTGTAATGCCATTAACAATTTTTATTTTCAGGTACGATCAGCATAATATGCACCTACATTTGTGTAGCGTATAAAAGATATACACCTACATTTGTGTAGTGTAGAAACCTAGATTGACGCTACTTTCCTAGTTATTATTTTAACGTTTTAATATGCGATATGGCACGTAATGCGCTTAAACAAATTATCGTTGCATTAATTACTCAAAATGTTAATGTTTGATTTGATTCTCAAATGAGCTTTACTAAATTTGTAATCTGAAACACGCTTCCGAATTTTAATGCTAATGCGACATAAACAAATTCTAGCGTCAAATAAACAGTGCTAAAATATCCTTTGTCTCCATAAAAAGCGCGCAAAAATTATGCAGACATGTAGAACGTTGCATGGAAAGTGAGGGTGTATTTTGTGTTGTATTAAAACATGAACATCATGTCAGACAATTTACGCGTGTTCAGTGGGTAAAAAAACGCCCCGATTGGACGTTATTTCATCACATCTTTAAATAGTAACAAATGCCAAAAAGTATTTGATACTTAAGAATAATTGCAAATGTGTGTGTACTGAGCACTTTTATCGTAAATATTTACCGGAGTTTGCTTTAAAACTGGAATATACGGGATTATCGGGTAATGATGATATCAACTGTTTAATATGAACAAAATGAAAAGACTGTATATACGCATAGTCAAACAATAGTTATAATAAGCTGATAATTAACAAAACGACAATTAAGTGTTGATTATTGATGAGGCTTCAAACTGCTAATTGTCTCAGCTAAAATATAATAGCAAACTGACATTATTATCGAGAATGAGACACTAATAACTCAAGTGCTGCAAACAACTCAATCCGTGTTAAAACAACACTGTCACTTACGGTCTGTTTTCACGCTCCACTGCGTGTCATGTATAAGCCCCGAAAAAACGGGTGATCAATTACTAGCCAGAACCAGTTGTTATCGCAGTTTGCATATTGTCTGATTATAACTTGTCAACGATTTTTTTTAAATAATTTTTATAACGGATCGCGATGTAACAGAGTTGCAGTGTAATATGTGTTTTGACGCATTTTTAGTCCCTTAGAAAGTTGAATTTAATTAAAGACCATTCTTCCTATATTAAAGTTTTTAAGACTTCATTTCCAACCCTTAGATATTTGTGAGCAGTAAACAGCATAAAACCTGAACAGACTGTGAGTTACTCGCAGGCTGTTCTGGTTTGATTCTGTTTGCACATAGCCATTTGCATTTTGCTTCTGAGTGGGTTTAAACAGAAATGTTAAGACACAATGATCCCGACTCAAACTTGATAGCAGTTGATTGTGATATAATCAGAGACATTGGTCAGTGTTGAAAATACTGGTACAGGACAAACATGATTGCCATGGTATCACTCAAAATCAATGTTTGTAATTCAACAGCAAATTAAATGAACAATGTTTTATTTATGAAATGAAACAATGACTTTCTAAAGGCCACACTATTTTTCTTCAAAAGCTTTCATTTAAAAATTGCAGTTGGTTGTCATGATTAAGCAAACTGGAAGACATTTTTCAAAAACTTTTATTTAAAGTCATTCCTAATAAAAAATGGCAAACAACTAATAAAGGCTACCTGTTTAACCCATTTATGCCTAGTGGACTCTCACATCCTTCTAAATTGTTTCAATTTATTTCCAAAATTAGGGATGTCTAGTATATTTATTTCTATATTTAGAACATGTCTTACAGAAATTCCTTTAAGCAAACAGCGCAGACCCTGATGAGGCGCCGCATCATGCGGCGTCTTATCTGGGTCTACGCTGTTTGCCAAGGCCTTTTTTCTAGACGCTAGGCATAAATGGGTTAACATTAATCAACAGCATACATTCCATGTCATCCATCAACTTATCTATAACAAATCTAGTCTACCTTCCCTCCATAGTCAAAATAGGCTGGGATGGTTTAAGAACTTATAAATAATTCATGCATTAGCGGCTCTGGTGTTTTTGATTACTGGAAATGTGGTTCATTGACACTAGCCTGTCAAATATGTGCATATTTCATCAATCTAAGAATTATGTGTCTAACAACTTAAATAATCATACTTGACAAATCATCTAAGAAAGATTATATGTGTAGACCAAGAATAAGATATTGCAGTATATTGTCACCATGCAGTTGTTCAACAATGCTGTTTGGTAATTTTTCAGACTTAACTCGTTACCACTTAGATACGTATTTTCATGTATTTGTAGTCCCTTAAAATATGAACTTTAATTAAAGACCTTTCATACTAGATTCAATTTTCTAAGGCTTCATATCCAAACCTTAGATATTGATGAGCAGCAAACAGCATTAAACCTGAACAGACTGTGAGTTACTCGCCGGCTGTTCTGGTTTTATGCTGTTTGCACATACCCATATTCACTTTGCCTCTAAGTGGGAAAGGGTTTAATGAAAATTCACCATAGGAGATAAATTTCAAATGTTTTTCACATAATTGTTATTGATATAAAATATTGATCACAAAAGTGTTATATTCAATGTGTGCATTTTGTCATATTTTTAACAATAATGGTGACCTTGACCTTGAACACTCCACCTTGACCTTGAACACTCAAGATGCAATCCCATCTAAATTTAAGTCATATATGTATGAAGTTTCATAAATAAAGTGTTCTCCAGTTACTATTAAACAAGTAAATGGCCATATGTATCCTGGAAAAGCAACCTTTTGAAAAAAAATCTGCTGGTACAAATAAAGCTGATACATTTATAATCCTTTTAAAATCACACCATTATTGTTTAAATCAAGCAATCATTGTTTGATATAATGGACCAGCATTGTTTGTACCGGAGGATCACTGTGCTTTTTCTGATCTTGAGCAAATTCCGGGATCAGACTATCATTCAATTACATTTAATTTTTTATGTCCAAATAATTTCAACTGAGGTTTGTTGATAAGAGTGTTTAGAAAAGTTTCCATAGCAACCACTTTGTAAGTGTAACACATATAGCAAGATGTGTAAGTGCTAGTCTAAGCCACTTAATCCTTTACCACTTAGATACGTATTCAACCCTTAACCACTTAAATACGAATTTTTACGCATGTGTGGTCCTTTAGAAAGTTAAATTAAATTAAAGACCTCAGGGCTTTTTTTGGCCCGATTTTATAGCCGAAATTCAGCTATAATCCCAATCCCAAAAAGTATACTTTTTCCACAAAATTTGCCAAAACAATTCCCAATTGGGAAAAAAAACACTAATGACATAAGCTGTTTCGCTTTTTAACAAAGCGTACGATCCAGTCTCGTACGGGTTTTAGACTATACCTCGATTTGGATACTGTTGGCATTATTCACATGCATGATATTCTCCGTGTTGCTCAGGCGCTTATTATATTAGCGATGAAATTCAAGCGTTTTGTGATTTGGCTGAATGAAAAACAAAGATGTCAAGCAATTCGAAAAATTACGGGAAAAAGATTGCAGTAAGCAAAAACCTTGCAGCAAAACGAAAACTGATATTTTTCAAGCAAGCGTCATTAAAAAAACAAAGATCGTTAAGAAGTACAAGTCTTCCCATTGAAACTCCTTCCATTGTTAATGACAATTATTAAATAACAAGTGACCCTTTTGCATCGTCATCGTTGATTTCCGAAAGCAAAGTGCTGATTGATATTCAACATGTTGAAAGCAGTAGTTCCCCAGAAGAAGATGAAGCGCCTCCTAATAAAATGGTGCCTGATGTGACTGATGACTTTGTGAGAGCTAATTATATGGAAAACATTTGATCATTGTGGTGTTTGTGATTGAAGAAGCTGAACTCATTCATGTAGTTTTATATCCCAATTAATTTTCCCGATTTCTTCAAAATGCTGATAAAATTCCCAATTTCAAAGCCATGGGCTATCTTCCCAAAAAGCTGAAAAAAACCTGGACCTTTCTTACTAGAATCAATTTTTAAAGGCTTCATTTCCAACTCATAGATACTTATGAGCTGCAAACAGCATAAAACCTGAACAGACTGTGAGTTACATAGCAATTGCACTTTGCTTCTGATCCAGTGGGAAAAGGGTTAACCTGTCAATATGCAGTCTTGTCATAAAGGGTTAACCTGTCAATATGCAGTCTTGTCATAAAGGGTTAACCTGTCAATATGCAGTCTTGTCAAAAAGGGTTAACCTGTCAATATGCAGTCTTGTCATAAAGGGTTAACCTGTCAATATGCAGTCTTGTCATAAAGGGTTAACCTGTCAATATGCAGTCTTGTCATAAAGGGTTAACCTGTCAATATGCAGTCTTGTCATAAAGGGTTAACCTGTCAATATGCAGTCTTGTCATTAGATGAGTTGGTAAAAGGGTTAACCTGTCAATATGCAGTCTTGTCATTAGAGGAGTTGGTAAAAGGGTTAACCTGTCAATATGCAGTCTTGTCATTAGACGAGTTGGTAAAAGGGTTAACCTGTCAATATGCAGTCTTGTCATTAGATGAGTTGGTAAACCTGTTAAAGATGAATGTAAGGCTTTGATTGGACAGGACATTAACTTGTTGACTCTACCATCATAACAGTTATAAAATCAGTATCAAGTTTCCTATCGTCTACCAGTTGGTAAATATGAAACATTTTCTAGAAGAACGTAGTCCTATTATTATCTCTGCCCTTTTCCAACTACTTGGATATACCATTGTGCTCAGATTGGCTCCTATAATAAAAGTAACAACTTCATTGAACATGTAATCAGAATCAACAATCTATTTACCCCTGTGTTGTTAGGCACCACACACCAATCAAAGTAATCAAAGAGAATTAGTCCAATTTTATTAAACAACACCTTCTTGTTTACAGAATGACTGAAATAAGAAATTGTTCAAAGACAGTAAAATCAATAGTCACACAAGTGATGAAACATACCTCCTGACGCAACTTTGCTTAACCCATTATGCCTAGCGTCTAGAAAAAAAGGCCTTTGCAAACAGTGTAGACCCAGGTGAGACACCGCGAGATGCGGCGTCTCATCCGGGTCTGCGCTGTTTGCTGCACGGAATTTCTGTAAAAAATATTCTAAATATAGAAATTAATAAACTAGAAATCCCTAATTTTGGAAATAAATTGATCCAATTTAGAAGGATGGGAGAGTCCACTAGGCATAAATGGGTTAATATGAAGGATGATGCTATAGAATTTGTAAGTTGAAAAAGGGCATAACTAACTCTTCCAATGCTGGAACCAAATTTTGAAGGCCTTTTCAAACAGTTTGGATCCAGATGAGACGCCATAGAACGTGGCGTCTCATCAGGATCCAAACTGTTACTTTAATTGTCATAAATCTGCCCATAAAACAAAAATAAACAGCTATGTTCAATTTTTTGTTGTCATAAATCTGCCCATAAAACAAAAATAAACAGCTATGTTCAAAGGGTGTAAGGGTGCTGGAATTTACAGGAAAATTTACTGCCACATCTGTTTTACCTGGAACACAAGCCATGGCCAATATAACAGCATTCAGCTATAGGGAACAATTAGTAAATTACTATAGGGAACAATTAGTAAATTACTGTTTGATCTCACCTGAGTCCCAAGACAGGTAGATAAAACAATGAAAAGTGACAGTTGCGGCTTTTTTATGACTTACAATTTTCAGAATGTCATATAAAACATTCTTTGGACATTGCAAACCAGAAAGCAATTTAACTAAAATTGTTGAAGACATGACCTGGTGACCTAGTTTTTTACCCCACTTGACCCAGATTTAACCCTTTGCATGCTGTGAAATTTGTTGTCTGCTAAAATGTCGTCTGCTTAATTTCTAAGCATTTTCTACGATTTTTTTCAAAGGATACTATCAGAATAGCAAACAGTTTGGATCCTGATGAGACACCACATTCTGTGGCATCTCAGCTGGATCCAAACTGTTTGCAAAGGCCTTCAAAATTCGGTTCTAGCACTGAAAGAGTTAAACATGACCTTTATACTGTCAGGATAAACATTCTGACAAAGTTTCATCAAGACTGCGCAATGAATGTGGCCGGACGGGTAGTTTGACGTTTAAAAAAGGGTTGACCTAGTTTTTGGACACATCTGTTAGATTGAAACTAGGCCTACATATTGTTAAGATAAACATTTTGACAACATTTCATCAACTTTGGATGAAAAATGTGGCCTCTACAGAGCAGTTAATCATGTGATAGTCAAGATGGCGACGTCCATGCCGAGGCAGGTTTTTTTCAACGTTTGATACCCTTTATTACTTGTATTAATTTTTTAAATGCTGCTCACTTTCCAGCCATATCAGCCAGATAATTACTAGCGTTTATTTTGTATTAGTATTCGCTCTATATCTTGAGTTCACAGGTACCTAGTCTTAATCCCAAATGATTTCGGCTGCCTATTAGTAAGCAGCTTGCATGTCATTAAATATTAGATAAATTAAGTTTGAAAAAAAATAACTACAAAAAATGCAAATATGCGAATATCAATTCTGTTATTCGAATACTGACCATTCAAACAATATTCCAATATTTTTGCCATCCCTAGTAAAAACACATGATTGAAGTGTCGCTATATAAGTGCAACTGGGAAGAATTCTGGTAAAATAGCATGGTAAAATAAACTGAACGAAAATGAAGAGGCAGTAATTATGAATAGGTAGATAGATTTATTTTGGCATAGGAAGCATATACACAGTTCACAACATAACATAGAATTATATATCATATTATGAAGTTTCAAAGTTGTAGGGGGAAGCACTTTGATGTTAGAGGAAAATGTCAAGGTTTTAGCACGCCGGACGGCAGACGCCGGACGATGGGCTGGCTATGACAATACCTCAGGTTTTCTCCGAAAACAGCCAAGCTAAAATTTGGGGTGTAAAAAAATAGACAGTATCTGAAAACATAGAGTAATTACGGTAGATGCCTTCCATTTTAAGTGCCTCAAAAGCACTAAATTAATGTTGCCAGTAATCTGCTAAAACATAACTACAGCAATCTGTTCTAAGATACACCGAGGATCAACTGCTGTGTTTCTAAGCTGTCTGACACAAAAGCAAGCCAGTGGGTACTGGCAGACCCATCAGATGATTTCCCAAATGGCAGGTCTGTCTATGGCTAGCCTGAATCAGACATTGACCTTCTGTTAGAACAACAACATCTGTTTTCATTCACTTATTTACAATAGGAAAACATAACAGCAGGCTCAATTCATGCCCATGGGTTATTTACAAAATCAATCCGAACTGCTGATATAAGAAATATATCTGGTGACTTTTTATATAAGGCCAGAATTTTTTAATAAAATGATTTTCAGATTATTTTTTTTAAGTGTCGGATAAGAGGAGGGGAAAAAAAGAAAAAAAAAGATGGGTGACCAAATATGCACTCATTTTAAAAATGTTATGGTATGAAGTTCTTTTTACTAAGCAACCGCACCGATTTTTTTCAAACAGGTTGATTTGCTAAATGATCAGTATCAGACTGTATTGTCTTGATTTGCAGTTTTT
This sequence comes from Dreissena polymorpha, assembly GCF_020536995.1. NCBI lineage: Eukaryota > Metazoa > Mollusca > Bivalvia > Myida > Dreissenidae > Dreissena > Dreissena polymorpha. The sequence goes on along the minus strand of NC_068367.1, from coordinate 5,419,285 downwards.
AAATCAGTTTGAATTTTAAAAATATCTTAAATGGTTCAAATGTTATGCATTTTTTTCACTTGTCCAAAAAAAACTTTTTGGTGATTTTTTGTTTGCTGAGCATTTTAATCATTATATAAGTACCTGTGCGTTTTGCGGACTTAGTGTGTGGAACAAAATAACTTTTTTTGCTTTCATTTGAATTTATTTTGTGTTTTAATTGTCTCATTTGGTTGAAACTTGCCATCTCTATGTATATTTTTTCTCAAGGAATCCATTTTTTGCTTTAAAAATACTTTATCTCAACAAACAACAAATAAGCTATTGAGGTTTGAAAGAAACATTTAATAGTTTATTGTCCAGTAAAAATCAATACCGCAGACAAATACAAACAACATAATAAAACCCTTTTGCTCTTAAATGTATTAAACAACAGTAATGTTACTTACAATAAATGAGTTGTTTAAAAGAATGTCATAATGTTCATACATGTAATTTGGAAAAAAAACAGTGGTGTCCTGAGGTAATGCACTCTGGCAGGTCGAAAACATCAAGAATGAACTTTCTCTCTACAGTCTGTGTATCCTCTCTGATAGGCCATACAAACTTCTGCTTTTCTTTCTTGCAAAATTTGTTTATTTCCATCACTAACCCATTGTTCAAAGAGTCAAGATTTTGCAATGTTCACAGTTCACACAAATGCCTGACATGTTGGACCAGGGAATTTCATTTTGGATACAACTGCACATTTTTAACCGGAAAAAAATAAAAAAAACTATTTCAAATAATTTATTTATTTTATTTGGACATTCACGGTTTGAAATCGTTGTAAAAACTGTTGATTTTGCGATTTTTGAACTTTTGGTACGAACCAGTCCGGAACAAAACCGAAGTTTTGTACCCATTTCGTACCCATTGAAAACAAGGGCTGTTTGTAAAACATGCATGCCCCCCATATGGGTTGTCAGTTGTAGTGGCAGCATTGTGTGAATATGTTTTTTGTCACTGTGACCTTGACCTTTGACCTAGTGACCTAAAAATAAATAGGGGTCATCGGCCAGTCATGATCAATGTACCTATGAGGTTTCATGATCCTAGGCCTAATTATTCTTGAGTTATCATCTGGAAACCATTTTACTATTTTGAGTCACTGTGACCTTGACCTTTGACCTAGTGACCTGAAAATCAATAGGGGTCATCTGCCAGTCATGATCAATATTCCTTTTAAGTTTCATCATCCTAGGCGTAAGCATTCTTGAGTAATCATCTGGAAACCATTTTACTGTTTCGAGTCAATGTATCCTTGACCTTTGACCTAGTGACCTGAAAATCAATAGGGGTCATCTGCCAGTCATGATCAATGTATCTATGAAGTTTCATGATCCTGGGCCTAAGCATTCTTGAGTTATCATCCAGAAACCATTTTACTATTTTGAGTCACTGTGACCTTTGACCTAGTGACCTGAAAATCAATAGGGGTCATCTGCCAGTCATGATCAATGTACCTATGAAGTTTCATTATCCTAGGCCTAAGCATTCTTGAGTTATCATCCGGAAACCATTTTACTTTTTCGAGTCACTGTGACCTTGACCTTTGACCTAGTGACCTGAAAATCAATAGGTGTCATCTGACAGTCATGATCATTGTACCTATGAAGTTTCATGATCCTAGGCCTAAGAGTTCTTGAGTTATCATCCGGAAACCATCTGGTGGAAGGACCGACGGACCGACAGACCGACATGTGCAAAACAATATACCCCTCTTCTTCGGAGGGGTGCATAATAATGAAAAAACACGTATTATATGCACAAATTCTTCACTACAACTGCATTAAACAACACATACAATTTTATTCTTTAAAATATGACCGTATTTGTGCGTAAAATATTGAAGATTTAAAGTTGATAGGCGTAAACGGGTTTCGCATTTTGGGCACCTGTTGAATTAAAATTGTTCTTTTCTTTTTTCTTTCATAATAATTTTTAGTCATTTTAATACTATCAATTTTATAAAATCATAAAGAAATAATAAAATATTTACTTACAAATCGATTCTGTTCAGGATTTCATTTGAAGGTTGCATAATTATTGAGTTATCAGCATTGTGTACACACCGGTCTTATTGACAATAACGTAGTGACGTCACCATCTATGTATAGAATGGAGTTAGCAGACTTTGCTGGTGAAAGCATTGTACAGCGTTCTTGTACAAACAATGATGGCGTAGCTTTTGGTAAATTATAGCACAATTGAACTTTTTCTTAAACCCAGCACCAGTTTCGTGTTTTAAGTCCTTCTGGCATCCGAAAAAAATCGAGATTAAATTTTTTAAATTTTTTTTTTTGGTTTCGTCAAAAATTATAGTCGGTGGGTCCAAAAATCATTTTATTAGAAAATTCTGGCCTAATCCAAATTTGATTGTATACATAATATACATAGTGCAATGAACCGTAATGACTCTGTACTATGAAAAAAAGGCAATGGTCTTGATGTGTTACCTACTTTGTTCACAGTAAAAAAAAATAGTTTAATAAAAGTCTTGATACAAACATTAACAACTTACCAATGCCAATTTCATATGTGTAACAAGAGCACCGCATAACGGGTGCCAAGTTTGGCGGCGGGTGCAGTTTTAAATAAATGAAAGCTTGACAGATTCTTTTTTTTTTTTTTTAGAGGTCACATTGACCTTGACCTTTGACCTAGTGACCCCAAAATGGGTGTTGCTAGTAGAACTCATCAAGCTGCATCTACATATGAAGTTTCAAAGTTGTAGTTTGAAGCACTTTGATTTTAGAGCCAATGTTCAAAACCTTAACAAACCTTGACACGGACGGCGGACACGACGAGCTGGCTATGACAATACCTCGGGTTTTCTCTGGAAACAGCCGAGCTAAAATTGATGAATTTAACCCTTTACCACTGAGATATGTATTTTGACGCATTTGTAGTTCTTTACAAGTTAAATTTACTTTAAGTCCTTTCTTATTAGATTTAAATTTGTAAGTCTTCATTTCCATCCCTAATATACTGATGAGCAGCAAACAAAAGAAAACCTGACGTGTTCATGCTTCTTGAGAGACAGCCACTATCATTGAACATTTCAAAAGTATGTCATAACTTTTGGATAAGCTATGCAATAAATATTATTCAATTGAAGTACTTAAAGGTAGATCATTTTGGATATGATATCCAACACATATAATCAATGAAGCCTAGGGTTAATTATTTTGGATAAATAACCAGTTTGTTCAACCAAAGTAGCTCGAGTTTTAATATTAAATTTAAAATACCTTTCCAACCAAAGTGGCTTGGGGTCTCAGGATTTTTTAAATAAAATATCCAGTGTGTTCAGACAAACCTGCATGAGGTTTAATACCTCTGGATATATACCCAGTGTACTTAACCAAAGCAGCTTGTGGTGTAATATCTTGAGATTAAATACACAGTGTCATAAATAAAGCAGCTTGGGGTTAAACATCTTAAAATATAATATTCAGTGTATTCAACAAAAGTGACTTGGTGTTTAATACCTTCTCAGATGGCCAGGTGGACTGTACTGGCAATTTGAAGATGACAGACCTCATTAGCTGTCTTGCCATTGATACAAACAGACTGCCATTAGCCAGTGGGTAACAGGTGATCTTGCAAAGAGAACAAACATGATATGGTATGCCATGATCAGCTTACACCCTAAGATAATGCTACAGTTACAGACAAACAGAACTGCAATGCTAAAGGCAGGGCTATTTGGTAACAGCAGATTGTTTCTTCTGGGTCCGGTTTAATGAAAAACTACAAAACCCTACTGTAGTCGCGCGACTGTGTGGTCGACCGTTGCTCGTTGGCCGCCAACTAACCACTCATCGCGTTCAAGGAGCAAAGCGCCGCGACTGTAGTCGCAAGACGGTGTGGTCAGTCGACTGCGGTCATGGTAGTTGCTATTTTTAGGATTTTTATTTTTATATCTCTTTATTTGTTATTAGCATTTCGGAGATAGACACTGCCGTGACTAAGGGAACTAAGCCCTGAATAACCCTAACAAGCAAAAACACCCCCAGTTGAACCGCGAACAAGAGGCCTGAGCGAAGGCCGCTCGCGGAACCAACGACGACTATGGTGGAAGCTGTGATTATTCTCCGCCAGTGGTAGTATGGGTAGTCGAAGTAGTAGTACCAGTGGTACCTGCGTACTAGTGGCGCGGGCTTACGGGCTTTCCAGCTCGCAGGACCTCGGTGGGCCTGGCTTGGGAGACCCGCTGACTTGCTCGCGTGGTCTCGGTCGGTCTGGCTTGCGGGACTCGCCGCTGTGGTTTTGCCGCCTCCTCGCACGGGCCAGCGGGCTTCCGTGCTTGCGCAGCATCGGTCGGCCTGACTTAAGGACCCGCTAGCGGGACCCGCTGACTTGCCGGCGTGGTCTCAGTCAGCCTGGCTTGCGGGACTCGCTAGCCGGCCCGGCTGGTCTCGCGCAGGCCAGCGGGCTTCCGAGCTCGCGAGGCATCTGTGGCCTCGTATAGGACCTCGGAAGCCCTGCCGATCGCAGATGTGGCTTCATTTCTGGCCTGCTGTCGGCCGAGAACTGTCCGGTGTCTGCGATTTCGTGTCCCGAGAGGAACTACGGAACCGCTGGCAAGGTACAATATTGTTTGGGACCGCTGAAATATTACTATTTATATATATATATATATAGGGGGGAAAAATGTTGAAAGAAAAAGTTTCTCTCGCGATGTGTCTACCACTAGTAGTGGTCTCCCAGTAAGCAGTAGCCGAACGTCGCGGGCCAGTGTTCACAAGCAGGGACATCAGGCGCTCGTACAGCAGCGTGTGCCAGGCCTGGTAGGGCCCACAAGGAGGAATGCGAGGATTGACAGATTGAGAGCTCTTTCTTGATTTGGTGGTTGGTAGTGCAAGGCCGTTGTTAGTTTGTGGAGCAATCTGACTGGTTAATTCAGATAACGAAAGTGACTCTGGCCTGCTAAATAGCTTAGGCGTCCTCTGCTGCGCCCCTTGAGCTTCTTACAAGGATGAGTGGCATTTAGCCACACGAGATTGTGCAATAACAGGTTTGTGATTCCCTTGGATGTTCGGGGAAGCATATGCGCTACACTGAATGGATCAGCGTGCGTCTTGCCTGGCCCGAGAAGGCCGGAAAATCCGTTGAACCCCATTCGTGCTAGGGATTTGGGCTTGCAATTGTTCCCATGAACGAGGAATTCCTAGTAAGCGCTAGTCATCAGCTCGTGTTGATTATGTCCCTGCCCTTTGTACAAACCGCCCGTCGCTACTACTGATAGCTCCAGTCAATGACTTCTTCGGATTGGACCCTTGGGCTTGCTTTGTGTTCAGCTCACAGTACGCCGATAAGATGTGCAAGTTAACCGGGGTAGAGGTTGTACAAATCGTTACAAGGTATCCATAGGTGACCCTTCATATGGATCATTACCGAGACTATCGCAGAAAGTCGAAGCGCTTCGCGAATCTCAAAACCACCGGCCAGTCGCGCGCGGTCCCAGTCGTGGGGGCCTTGCGCTGCGGCGAAGCCAACAAAGTTGAGCGGCAATGAGCATGGGGCTGACGTACTGGCTGCCGCCTGCGCTACTAGCCCACGTTGATGATGGCGGCGTGTTCGACAAGCTGGAAACGCCAGGGCAAAATGTGAACGGACGCGGAATCCGCCTAAGCGTCCAGACAATGGGTCACCTAGTGGTCTTGCAACCCTGAGGCCAGCGGGACCGCTTGCAAGGTTGTCCCACGAGGTTCAAAGATCGGCGGTGAAGAGTCTGCCGCCCCAATTGTGGTTCATGAAACACTTGGTCTTGACTAGTATTAGTTGCCCTAGAACGCAAGTCTTCGCTTGCCCTGCACGGCGTTGAAGCGCGGGCCTACGGCTGCCTCACGGAAGCCGCAAGTCGACCCATCAATGTGCAGACAAAAACAACTCTATGCGGTGGATCACTGGGCTCGTGCGATGATGAACAGCGCAGCCAGCTGCGTGAATTAATGTGAATTGCAGGACACATTGAACATCGACATCTTGAACGCACATTGAAGCCCCGGCTGTTTGCCGGGGCCTCGCCTGTCCGATGGTCGGCTAAACATTCTCCAGAGCTATCAGTGTCCTAGCAGTACTGCAGCGGGGGACTCGGGCACCACGAAGCTGGACTCTGACGCATCGCACTGGCCCACCAGCGGCTGGTCCGGCCGTCTCGAGACCACATGTGTGGCGGTCTCAGCTCAAGCGTATACTCGCGAAGGGCAAGACGGCAGGGCTCAATGAGCCTCTTGTCTCGCACAGCCGAAAGGCGACCTTCACGCCCACTGCCCGGCCACGAACACTTTAGCCTAACTGACATCGGATCAGACGAGATTACCCGCTGAACTTAAGCATATCAGTAATTTATTAGCATTTTGCATAGGTTTTGGATGCCGACAAAGCGTCAAGCGACGAGCAGTCGTGGTGTGAGGGGTGGACTGCGGTCGCTTTACAGTATGTCAAACAACGCGCTGTCGACTGACGATCGTTGCTCTATATTAAACCCGGTTATTGGAGCACAACGATTATTCGCTGGTACAACCATAGTCACCCGACCATTGTCGCTCTTATTTAACTGGACCCTGGTGTATATCGGTCCAAAATACCAATAGTAAAGGTAGGAATTGACACCTTCCTACATATTATGTTCAGTTGATACCAGGTCTTATAATTAAAAAATATTCTCCAAACAATAATTAAGAATAAAAACTAAAGAAGGAACACAACGGTAAAAAGCAGGAGTTAATCCTTTTGTGAACTTGCATCCCCTGAATGATATATTCATACTTATTAAGTTTCCGATTGATGTCTCTTTAGTGTTCATAATATCTTTCGGACAAATTAAACTATAAACAAGAGCTTGTCACAGTAGTGCCAAATCCCCGCTGAAATGTGTTTGCTTGTATGACAACATTTGTTTTAGAGAGTAGAAAAATATTTGTAAAAACAAATAAAGGGAGATAATTCATTATGCTCCGGACAAAAATTTACTTTGAAATTAAATAAAGGGATATAATTTAAACACTAAGGTAAATAGAGTTATGGTTCTTATTCACTGCACTTCTCCTACTTGCCATCTGTTTAAGTTCCAAGTTTCAAGTAAATACCTTCAGTACATTTAGAGTAATGCTCCGGACAAAAATTAACTTTAAAATTATATAAAAGGGGAGATAATTAAAAAACTAAGGTAGATAGAGTTATGGTTCTTGGTCACTGCACTTCTCCTAGTTGCCATATGTTTATATTTCCAGTTTCAAGTAAATCCCTTTAGTATATTTAGAGTTATGCTCCGGACAAAAAATTACTTTAAAGTTATATAAAAGGGGAGATTTATAAAAAACTAAGGTAGATACAGTTATGGCGCTTGGTCACTGCAATTCTCCTAGTTGCCATCTGTTTATATTCTATGTTTAAAGTAAATCCATTGAATAGATTTGGAATTATGCTCTGGACAAAGTTTCAGCCGGACTGACGGATGGACAGACAGACGACGGACAGGACCAATTACTACTATCCCCTCCAAATTTTTTTTGGGCAGGGATAAAATGGTTATAACTAACAAAATATGAGAGCACAAGTGACAGTTATTGTTAATTGCACATCAATATGATTAGGTCTACTTACTTAATTTCGAAGATGACACTTGTTTTAATTTATGGGACATTCAAATTTAACAAGAGGGTCATGGTGACCCTTATGCACTCACGTTCATGGACAATAATTGTTGAATACATGACCTTTTGACCCAGTTTTTGAACCCACTTGACCCAGATTGAAACATGGCATTCAATTATTGTCAAGATAAATATTCTGAAAAAATTTCATCAAGATTGAATCATACAAGAGGTTACTAAAGTGTACAATGTTTATCTAAGATTTGACCTGGTGACCTAGTTTTTTTTATGTATCTGATCCAGATTTAAACTCAGCCTTGATATTGTCAAAATAATCATTGTGACCAAGTTTCATAAGAATGAGTCATAAGAGTAGCATTTAACCCATTTATGCCTAGCGTCTAGAAAAAAGGTCTTGGCAAACAGTGTAGACCCAGATGAGACGCCGCATGATGCGGCGTCTCATCAGGGTCTGCGCTGTTTGCTTAAAGAAATTTCTGTAAGAAATATTCTAAATATAGAAATAAATATACTAGACATCTCTAATTTTGGAAATAAATTGATCCAATTTAGAAGGATCAGAGAGTCCACTAGGCATAGATGGGTTGATGTGGTAGCAAGGTTTTCGAAAATATGATGTGGTGACCTAGTTTCTAGATGCAAATGACCCATTATAGTAACTTGGCCTATGTATTGTGAAGATAAACATTCTAAACCAGTTTCATCATGATTCAGTAAATGTGGCCACTAGAGTTTAAAGAAGGTTTCTCTTACAATCAATATGGTTACGAAAATGTAAAATGAGGTCACTAGTGTGTACCTGCTTTAATGTTTTTGTACTGTCATGTTTGGGTTTACCAACCGATTCATGTGCCACTACCATTAAAAGTTCATTAAAAGTAGTTTTTTCAATTCACCAATTTTTTTATGAACAAGTGACTTATATAATTACTGGCACATAATGTTCTCAATTAGACCCTCAAAGTGCTGAAGGATTTATTCATAAGCACTTAACCAACATCCCAAAGGCAATTAATTTCAACATGGTTTCTGGATGATAGAGATGACTCTGAAATGTTTAGAAATTCAAAAAGCCTTACTGTTTGAAATTTGCTAAGTGATTATCCACCGAGCTAAAAGGAATTTCTTCATGATCTAGAAATGTGTTTTTAATGAATTGGTTCTTAAATAGTACAACTCTGAAGTACATAATGTTGAACCTGGTTTAATTAAGAAAATTAGGTAAAATTCCAACAGATTTCTGACACAGAATTCCAACAGATTTCTGAAGTTTTCCTCACAAGCTGCTAATATGTTTGAACTGTGAAGCACTTTTGCTGCAAAAGAGATATTATAGCTTTTATATTTTTGTAGTAAATTAAATAATTAATTCATGCAATAATGAAAATAGAGAATATTATGTGAGTTTTGGATAAAGATCAAGATTATCATGCGAGGCTTAGAACAGATGTAGCACGAGGCTTGCCGAACGCTAACATGGTTCGAGCTGAGCATGATAAACTTGATCTTTATACATAACTCACATAATATTCTATTTATACTATAATTTCCTCCCTGTTTACCATTAATAATTATTAAATATCGCATATTTGACGATTTTGTTTTTCCGTAGTGGACAAAAACAGATTCTCCGATTTTTGGAAAAACCCAAATCTGATCTAAAAATAGCAATAGTATGAAGATCAAGTTTATACGATCGTTGTAATACTATCGATTTTGATCTGGTAATAGGATAAATATAATATAATGTTGATAATTTTATCATGAGAAACCACTTGTGCTGTTTTTTCAAACAATTTCTCTCACATCATGGAGGGTCTTGTCTTGTAAATGCACACACATTCACTGACAAACACAATTTTAATCTTCTCCTTGTGATATTGTCTTTGTAGGTAATTTGGCTAACAAATTCTTTTTTTTCCCCCATTCCTATTTCTGGATACCAAGACATCTAATTAACATGGAAAAACATCATGGGATCACTTAGAAAGTACCAATCCTACATGAAAAGATATGCCATGCTTTTTCGGCGAAGCTGTATACGCCAGCTTTTCACCTTACCTGACCTTTGTAACTGTCCAATAAAATTCAAATAAAACTTCCCGCGGCTAGTTCAGAATGAATAGACTTCATTTATCCCATAGGCCGACTTGAGCATTCCACCGGAACATTGGAAACATGTCCGCGTCTTTGTAACACTGTTTTACTGCGTGTTCAGCATGAAACATTTTTTATCTCTAAAGAAAAGGCTTAATAGATAGAACAGTTTTACACTCAATCTCGACATCAATACAGTTTGTGCGTGCACCTTTTATTTTCAGAGGCAACAGCGTTAATACTTAAAGGCTATTTTCTTATATTTAGTACTGACTTCCATATTCTTGTCAACATTTTAACATGTAAAAGTATAAAGAGCAGTGGAAGCGTGGCCTCACTTTAATGCATTGCATCTCAACCCACGAGATATCACGGGTCAGTTTGCGGTTAGTGTGTGGTTTATTTACAAGTCATAGCTGCGTCTTCGAATACGCTTATGTGCTGACCTGAGTTCGCGGCTAGTAAGAGAATCGTTATAATATGATATAGACGCTACTTGTGAACTAGGTGAATTGGAATTTTCTTTAGACCAGAAAGATGTTAAATGAAGATATTCAGCGATATTATTATGGTATGTCAATAATAGATTCTTAATTTGTTTCCAACAATGCCATGATAAATATTATTTTTAATTAATTTAACAAGAATTATTCCACTATATTGACTAATGTATTAAGCATGAGCGCGATGATTCTCGATACTGTTAATAATCGAATCAAATAGCAATGCCCAACAAACCACTTAAACAGGTTTGTTCGAAGAACGCGCGTATAAATATTTAAAATATGTACGGATATTTCGCTTGTGGCCGGTTGACTCATATGTTTAAATTTCACTTCCATTCTTCTTTTGGTTTTCTGTTTCGAAACTATAGGTTTATGACAAACAATACGTAATAATGTATTTTTTTATATAAATATTTTACATTATTACATATTGCTGGTCATAAACCTATAGATACAAAACAGAAAACCAAAAGAAAAATGGAAGTGAAATTAAAACGTATGAGTCAACCACACGCGAAGTATCCGTACATATTTTAAATATGTATACTCGCGTTCTTCAAACCTGTTTAAGTGGTTTGTCGGGCATTGCTATTTGTTTTGATTATTAACAGTATCGAGAATCATCGCGCTCTTGCTTAATACATGCTTAATAAGCCGCAAAAACTCCACGTAACATCCCGTACTGCGTGTTATGCAGCTAAGAACTGCACAGAAAAAGACATTCGCTATCCTTGATCTCATTCATTGAACTATCAACGCCGTATATCTTTTTAAAAGATATTTCTTGTTTAAATTTGGACTGTGTGCTATGTGTGACAAAGATTGAAATGTTTTGTCAATTCCCTGGCTTGCCTTTCATTGAAGGCTTGTAGAGAGTCCTAATGATGTCCTGGGAGGAGGACACATTGACAGACAATCAGGATGGACATTTGTCACTGGGAAATCAATCTGGTATAGACTCAGTTCTCTAATAGATTTTGGCCGTGCTCTGTGAAAAGGGGTTTAATTCATGTGCATAAAGTGTCAACCCAGATGTTGTCCCAGATTAGCCAGTGCAGTCTGCAGAGGGGAATCAGGGACGACACTTTCCACTTTAATGACATTTTTTGTTTCAAGAAAGTCTCTTCTTAGCAAAAATCAAGTTTAGGTTGAAAGTGTCGTCCCTGATTAGCCTGTGCAGACTGGGATGACACTTTACGCACATGCATTAAACCCCATTTTTACAGAGCACGGCCCATTAAGATGACATAATCTGAAGTCAACAATGGTTACAAGAGACCTCTGTTGCAAAGCAGTGTAAGTTTGTACAAATGTTATGGGTGCAATACTTCTCTTTTGTTTGCATATTTAGTTATTTAATTTACAAATCCAGCTATTTAATGAAGTCAGATAGGAATTGTGGTGGCTGTCCCCAGATTTGTCCTATCAATATATTTTAGCTAATGTTTGAAAATGTTTATAGTCCATTTAAAAAATTGTAGTTTTTTCAATTCACCAATTCTTGTATGAACAAGTATCTTATTAAATACTGGTACATAAATGAACCTCAAAATGACACATCTAAAGGTCTACAGAAAAGACAACATGTGAAAAAGACTTCACAATGACTGTTGCTACAAAGTTGGCCTAAGTATGACGTACCCTTTGGGTCAAAAGTACATATACCCCGACAGCTAAAAATAGATATAATCGCGGTGACAAAATTGTCACCGCGGTGACAATTTTGTCACAGCAGTAATAAATTTATCACGGTGATATATTTGTAACTGCGGTGATACTTTGTCTGAACCAAAGAGTTTGATAAGAGCTAAATCAAACTGACCAATGAAATATATATCTTGCAAAACGGCAAATCTGCGAATATTTACTGCAAAGTTCTCAAGATGACTGCCTCCATGGATTACTGTAGAACATTGGCGTTAAGACCATGAGTTTTGTAAAACATTACTACTTTGATCACCAAGAAAAATTCTTCTGCATGATAAATTGATTTCTTTTGCTCGAATTGCCCCACCATCTTCTTCGAATATTGCATTTACTGCGGGGTCAATATTTATATTTCCAATTATTTTACTTAATAAAATCAATAAGGACAAAAACATATGAATAAACTTATCAACTATCCTTATTCATCTGTAATGATTTTATTATAAACTATTGTTAAATATTTAATTACTTCCTTGAAAAAATCTCGGTTTGTTACGGGGAAAATGATTGGTTGAAATCTGACCCAAACAAATAAATGAAACAGCAGGCATAAAAATATACCAACAGTCATAAATTGTCACTGCTGTGACCAAATTGTTACTGAAATGACAAAAAAGATATCACCGCAATGACTAAAATATTACCGCAGTGACAAAATTGTGATATCTATTTTAGATGGTGGCGTATTTGTACTTTTGACCAAAATGGTAAGGCATACCTTAGACTTGACAATGACTGTTGCTACAAAGTTGGCCTATCTCTTCAGCCCCAATTAAAGTACATTGTCATTTAGCTGCCGTTTGTCTCTCCAGTGTGGAATCTTGCCCAATTATAAGTGGTATGGTGGAACTAATTGCTGCAAAATACACCAGCATTAGACATCTAACCAGCATTTATCAGAGTGTCTGATTAGCAGGGTCTGTAACAGCCATCTATCAATCTTTACCATCAATCTTTCCATTACTGGATACAGAGTCAACCAAATATGGTCAAGATTGTGTTTTGCCGTGCATATTACCAATTACAGTATAAAAGCTGTTTACGCAAACATAATGATAAATCCCGAATGTTGTTTACATTTTTGTGACCACATTTGACGTTGCAACGTCATTTCAGCAAAATAACAAAATGCGATTGGTCAATAAACGAAAACTAAGCTAATGAAAATGCTTAAAAAGTATATTACACATGTGTAAAATATATGTAATGATTATATTACATGGGAAACAGAGTATGACATGTGATAAAATAATATATGCTTACAAACTCAATTAATTTTGTGCGCCAACATTATCTCATGCATATAGCCATTACATTTTGTTAAGAAACATTGTATGTGTTTTTCTAAACAGCATAACAATTTCTGAATTAACCTGTCTGACAAACCACATAAACCTATTGAAAGTCTATTGCATAAAGAATGATTGCAGTGATTTTAGCATTCAACTTTTCTAAGTCTATTGACTGAAGCACCAATTTATTCACCTTTACAATTTTGTCTGCAGGATCATTTAATGCACTTTTCTCATATGGGTGGTCAGACAGTAATTTTAATGCTTAAAATATGTTTGGCAATGCTACAAACAATTAAAGATGGGAATGTATGATAGGAAAACATTCACAATGAGTCTTTAAAGTTTTTTCATCCAAACAAATAACTAAAATAATAAATTGCATTGTATCAAATCAATATAATAAATATGTCATTGAGGTGCTGCTATATAAATAATAAAAACGATAGCATCCAAAACGTATTTCTGTAATAGTGCTGAATAATTATTAAACAAGATGGTCCTTGATGGCCCAAAGCATAAACAAGATGGTCCATGATGGCCCAAAGCATAAACAAGATGGTCCATGATGGTCATATGCAAAAACAAGATGGTCAATGATGGCTAAAAGCATAAACAAGATGGTCCATGATGGCCCAAAAAATAAACAAGATGGTCCATGATGGCCCAAAGCATTACAAGATGGTCCATGATGGCCCAAAGCATAAACAAGATGGTCAATGATGGCCCAAAGCATCAACAAGATGGTCCATGATGGCAAAAAGCATAAACAAGATGGTCCATGATGGCCCAAAGCATAAACAAGATGGTCAATGATGGCCCAAATCCTATACCAGATGGTCCATGATGGCCCAAAGAATAAACAAAATTGTCCATGGTGGCCCAAAGCATAAACAAGATGGTCCATGTCAGCCCAAAGTATAAACAAGATGGTCCATGATGACCCAAAGCATAAACAAATGGTCAATGATGGCCCAAAGCATAAACAAAATGGTCCATGATGGCCCAAAACATAAACAAATGGTCCATAATGGCACAAAGCATGAACAAGATGGTCCATAATGGCACAAAGCATAAACAAGATGGTCCATGATGGCCCAAAGCATAAACAAGATGGTCCATGATGGCCCAATGCATAAACAAGATGGTCCATGATGGCCCAAAACATAAACAAATGGTTCATGATGGCCCAAAGGATAAACAAGATGGTCCATGATGGCCCAAAGCGTTGGGCTGTCATAGACCATCTTGTTTATGCTTAGGGCCAACATGGACCATCTTGTTTATGCTTAAGGCTATCATGGACCATCTTGTTTATGCTTTGGGCCATCATGGACCATCTTGTATATGCTTTTGGCCATCATGAACCATCTTGTTTATGCATAAACAAGATGGTCCATGATGGCCCAAAACATAAACAAATGATCCATGATGGCCCAAATTATAAACAAGATGGTCCATAATGGCCCAAAGCATAAACAAGATGGTCCTTGATGGCCCAAAGCATAAACAAGATGGCCGATGATGGCCCAAAGCGTAAACAAGATGGTCCATGATGGCCCAAAGCATAAACAAGATTGTCCATGATGGCCCAAAGCATAAACAAGATGGTCCATGATGGCCCAAAGCATGAACAAGATGGTCCATGACGGACCAAAACATAAACAAGATGGTCCATGATGGACCAAAGCATAAACAAATGGTCCATGATGGCCCAAAGCATAAACAAGATGGTCCACCATGGCCCAAAGCATAAACAAGATGGTCCATGATAGCCCAAAGCATAAACAAGATGTCAATGATGGCCCAAAGCATAAACAAGATGGTCCATGATGGCCCAAAGCATAAACAAGATGGTCCATGATGGCCCAAAGCATAAACAAGATGGTCCATGATGGCCCAATGCCAAAACAAGATGGTCCATGATGGCCCAATGCCAAAACAAGATGGTTCATGATGGCCCAAACAATAAACAAGATGGTCCATGATGGCCCAAAGCATAAACAAGATGGTCAATGACAGCCCAAAGCATAAACAAGATGGTCCAGGATGGCCCAAAGCATAAACAAGTAGTCCATGATGGCCCAAAGCATAAACAAGATGGTCCATGACAGTCCAAAGCATAAACAAGATGATCCATGATGGCCCAAAGCATACACAAGATGGTCCATGATGGCCCAAAGCATAAACAAGATGGTCCATGATGGCTCCAAGCATAAACAAGATGGTCCATGATGGCCCAAAGCATAAACAAGATGGTCCATGATGGCCCAAAACATAAACAAGATGGTCCATGTTGGCCAAAAGCATAAACAAGATGGTCCATGATGGTCCAAACATAAACAAGATGGTCCATTATGAACAAAAGCATAAACAAGATGGTCCATGATGGCCTAATGCATAAACAAGATGGTCCATGATGGCCCCAAGCATAAACAAGATGGTCCATGATGACCCAAAGCATAAACAAGATGGCCCATGATGGCCTAAATCATAACATGATGGTCCATGATGGCCCAAAGCATAAACAAGATGGTCCATGATGGCCCAAAGCATAAACAAATGGTCCATGATGGTCTAACACATAAACAAGATGGTCCATGATGGCCCAAAGCATAAACAAGATGGTCTAGATAGCCCAAAGCATAAACAAGATGGTCCATGATGGTCCAAAGCATAAACATGAAGGCCCAAAGCATAAACAAGATGGTCCATGATGGCCCAAAGCATAAACAAGATGGTCCATGATGGCCCAAAGCATAAACAAGATGGTCCATGATGGCCCAAAGCATAAACAAAATGGTCCATAATGGTCCAAAGCATAAACAAGATGGTCCATGATGGTCCAAAGCATCAACAAGATGGTCCATGATGGTACAAAGCATAAACAATTTGGTACATGATGGCCCAAAAGAATAAACAAGATGGTCCATGATGGTCCAAAGCATAAACAAGATGGTCCATGATGGCCCAAAGCATATACAAGATGGTCCATGATGGCCCAAAGCACTCACCTGATGTTTTGGTAATAATGGTATCACAATGATTATTCAGTTACAGCAAAGGGTTATGAATGGTTGATATTATTTTTATTTTTTTTTATCCCAAGTCAATTATTCCAATGAATCAGTCTAAACCAATTGATTCATAGAATAGACCAACTTTATGACAGAATGGAATCATAGTTTAAACCAATCACTTAATGACAGTATGAAATAATATAATAAACCAATCACTATGACGATTTTTTAATCATAGAATAAACCAATCACTATGACAGTATGGAATCATATAAAAACCCAATCACTATCACAGTATGGAATTACAGAATAAACCAATCACTATCACAGTATGTAATTATAGAATAAACCAATAACTATGACAGTATTGAATCATACAATAAACCAATCACTATCACAGAATTCAACCATATAATAAACCAATCATTATGACAGTATGGAATCATAGAATAAACCAATCACTAAGACAGTATTGACTCACAGAATAAACCAATCACTAAGACAGTATTGAATCACAGAATACCCCAATCACTATGACAGTATTGAATAACAGAATAAACTAATCATTACGACTGTATTGAATCATAGATTAAACCAATCACTAAGACAGTCATGAATCATAGAATGAACCAATCAATATGACAGTATGGGATCATAGAATAAACCAATCACTATGGCAGCATGGGTTCATAGAATAAATCAATCACTATCACAGTATCGAATCAAAGAATAAACCAATCACTATGAAATTATTGGATGATAGAATAAATCAATCACCAAGACAGTATGGAATCTGGATGCAAGTCAAGGATCATGACAGCTAGAGTCTGTTACAATGAACCAATCACAAGCCTATGATTTGTTTGAATAGAATCCAATCCCAACTACTCTGAAGCCTTGTTCTTTGAAAACTGGGCTTAATGCAGTCTTCCCACAGTCTGCACAAGCTTATCAAGAACGACACTTTCTGTTTGAATCGTATTGTTTGCTTAAAGAAAGTCTCATCTTCTTTGTGAAAATCTTGTTTCAAAAGAAAGTGTTGTCCCTGATTAGCCAATGTAGACTGCACAGGCTATCTGATATAACAAGTTATGGACATAATTTTAGCCCAGTTTCAACTAGAAGGCCGACGCATATCCCCACGCCACATGTTTGACCCAGGGGGCACCCCAGGGTTGGTAATGGGGCAATGCATAGTTGAGATTTACCGTATTGTCACAAGAGATGTTCAGTACCAATTGGAAGTGAATCGGTGTAGAAATGAAGAAGTTAATGTAAAATAAAATAAAACAAAAGACGTGTTTGTCAAAAACACAATGCCCCCACCTATGCGGCTCTGTTTTTTGATGATTTTTTTTTCATTTGGCAGGTTCATTACTTACCTCCCTTTAAAGCTTATTACTTCCCTTGGATTTGTTTTTTTGACATTTGACCTTGAAGGATGACCTTGACCTTTCACCACTCAAAATGTGCAGCTCCATGAGATACACATGCTTGCCAAATATCAAGTTGCTATCTTCAATATTGCAAAAGTTATGGCCAATACACCATACGGGGGGGGGGGGGGGGGGGGCATAAAAATAAGTGAAAATCTCTGACTCGGCCCCGCTCATAGCTACCATGTGTGTAAGCTTCAAGGTTCTAGTGCTTATAGTGTAGGAGGAGATAGTGGCCAGGATGGACGGACTGACAGCAGAGATAACCACAATATCCCCACGCTTTTCTATATATGAGCAAGTTATAAGGTTCCTAAGCATCATTGACATGTTTGGGATTAAATGAACCTTCTGTTGTTTTATTAACAATGGTTCACAGCTGTGCAGCAACAATAAATAACATAAATTTAATCATCTTCATTATAAACAATAATCAATCACCTTCATTATAAACAATAATACTTTTATTGGCACCAAACTGATTAATCATAACATCATTATTAATTGTCTTTAGCATCCAAAACCATATTGCAATTAATTGCCTTCAAGATGTTGGCTAAAAGTTGTATAAATATCTCAACACTAAGAGCAGTCTAATTTAGAACATTCTGTGCCAGTAAATTTAGCAGAACATTGTTCATACAAAATTTGTTTTTTTTAACACTTGATTGCAGTGGAACATGAATCTGTTGGTGAACCCAAATATTCCAGTACAAACAAGCAAAGTGTTTGAATTAACTATTTGAGTGCTGGAACCGAATTTTGAAGGCCTTTGCAAACAGAAGGTTGCGTCTCATCAGGATCCAAACTATTTGCTATTCTGATAGTATTCTTTGAAAACAAATCGAAGAAAATGTTAATTTTAGAAATTCAGCAGACAACATTTTTGCAGACAACAAATTTCCCAGCATGCAAAGGGTTAATATCCCCAATTAAATAAATTTTATTTTTGTACGGGTGCAAATCCCTTGATATAGCGTATAATCCTTAAAATAGAATTATGTGTAGGGTAATCGTATTTATGTCTTGCATTTCTCCTCATTGATATATATACACCAATGAAGTTTGATGTTGAAATAGTGTAGCCTATCTGAGATATAGCCAGAAGGACTGATGGATGACGCCAATACTTTATCCCTCCGCCTTTTGAAGAGATAACAACTTGTACAAAATAGACACTAGTAACATTATTTTAGCTTTTTTGGATTTACCATTCAGTAGATGTATTCAGATATATGTCATGAGGGAACTACTTTTTTATTTAAGGCTGAGAGTCAATAAATCACTGTATTTATACACATAGCACATTGAGAAAAGACAAATATGTGAACAAGACTTGACAATGACTGTTGCTTCAAAGTTCTGGTCAGCCCAAAATAAAATGATTCCCGATTTGAGAAAATGTCGCTTAATGCATGTGCATAAGTGCAGACCGCACAGTCTAATCAGGGGTGACACTTTCTGCCTAAAATGGGTCTTTGCCAAGAAGAGTCTTCCTTCAAACAAATAGTACAATAAAGTGGAAGGTGTTGTCCCTGATAAGCCTCTGCAGGCTGCACAGGCTAATCTTGGACACTACACACATTCATTAAGCCCTGCTAATCTTGGACACTACACACATTCATTAAGCCCTGTTAATCTTGGACACTACACACATTCAGTAAGCCCTGCTAATCTTGGACACTACACACATTCATTAAGCCCTGCTAATCTTGGACACTACACACATTCATTAAGCCCTGCTAATCTTAGACACTACACCCATTCATTAAGCCCTGCTAATCTTGGACATTACACACATTCATTAAGCCCTGCTAATCTTGGACACTACACACATTCATTAAGCCCTGCTAATCTTGGACACTACACACATTCATTAAGCCCTGCTAATCTTGGACACTACACACATTCATTAAGCCCTGCTAATCTTGGACACTACACACATTCATTAAGCCCTGCTAATCTTGGACACTACACACATTCATTAAGCCCTGCTAATCTTGGACACTACACACATTCATTAAGCCCTGCTAATCTTGGACACTACACACATTCATTAAGCCCTGTTAATCTTGGACACTACACACATTCATTAAGCCCTGCTAATCTTGGACACTACACACATTCATTAAGCCCTGCTATTCTTGGACACTACACACATTCATTAAGCCCTGCTAATCTTGGACACTACACACATTCATTAAGCCCTGTTTTCACAGAGGGAGGCTCAAAGTAATTGTCATTTAGCTGCTGTTTCTCTCTCCAATGTGTAATCTTGCACAATTATAAGTGGTATGGTGTAACCAATTGCTGCAAATTACACATGCATAAGATGGTCTTACCAGCATTTATCAGAGTGTCTGATTAGCAGGGTCTGTATAGACGGTCTAACCAGCATTTATCAGAGTGTCTGATTAGCAGGGTCTGTATAGACGGTCTAACCAGCATTTATCAGAGTGTCTGATTAGCAGGGTCTGTATAGACGGTCTAACCAGCATTTATCAGAGTGTCTGATTAGCAGGGTCTGTATAGACGGTCTAACCAGCATTTATCAGAGTGTCTGATTAGCAGGGTCTGTATAGACGGTCTAACCAGCATTTATCAGAGTGTCTGATTAGCAGGGTCTGTATAGACGGTCTAACCAGCATTTATCAGTGTCTGATTAGCAGGGTCTGTATAGACGGTCTAACCAGCATTTATCAGAGTGTCTGATTAGCAGGGTCTGTAAAGCCATCTATCAATCTTTGCAATCAATCTATCCATTACTGGATACAGAGTCAACCAAATATGGTCTAGATTGTGTTTTGCCATGCAAATTTCCCATTTTCTATACTACATTGCAGTTTAAATAAGAAAGCTGCAATTTTGATCACTTATTGACATTTGTATAATTGATTACTGACTAAAATGCCTAATGAATAAAACTATACACAAATGCAGATTTACAGTACAGCCAACGCGGCACAAACATAATCCGCAGCTACGCCACGGCCAGATTATTAGTACGCGGCATCCGAATCGTGTGTTCACGCAGCGTATCGCCGTTGCACTCGGCATCGATCCGCAAAACGACGCCGAGTCTGTATTAACGTAGCGTACTTTGGCGGAGTAAATCCACCGCATACGTACGTGGCGGATTGAGTGAAAAGATATCCACCTACATGTTCATACATGTATGTGTAGCGTAGAAGTAATTACGCGCAACTGTTTATGTTTCGTTCGATTATCATTATTAAATTTGTAATCCGAAACACACTTCCAAATTTTAATGCTAACGCGACCTTTGTCAAATTTTAGCATCAAATAAACAGTGGTAAAATATCCTTTGTTTCATAAAAAGCGCGCAAAAATTATGCAGACATGTAGAACGTCGTTTGGAAAGTTTGGGTGTATTTTGTGTTGTATAAATTTATGAACATCACGTCAGGCGTAAATCGCGTGTTCAGTGGGGAAAAAAACGCCCCGATTAGACGTTATTTCATCTTCTCTATAAATAGTAACAAATGCCAAAATGTATTTGATACTTAAGGAAATATCGAGAATGTTTGTGTATCATAAATATTTACCAGCATTTGCTTTAAAACTGGAATATACGGGATTATCGGGTAATTAGTAGCGATATTAACTGTATAATATGAACAAAATAAACGTGTTTATATACGCATATTCAAACAGGGACCTGATTCAAACAATAGTTATAATAAGCTGATAATTAACAAAACAACAAACACGTCGTCACCGTCTTGATTATTGATGTGGCTTCAAACTGCTAATTTTCTCAGCTTAAATATAATAGCAAAATCAACATGCAATTAATTTATAAATCCACCATATGCTGGAGCCTTGACCACTTGTATGTGCAAAAACATAATTACGTGACCTTGTTTATGTGTGTAATACATACACTACGAGCAGGAAACAAACTTCAACGACTGACGCGGCATCGACTCATTTCGCCTTGCCGCCGCGGATTGCGAAATACGTTTGTTCTGCTTTGGCTGTACTGTAGATGGAAAAGCCTTGTCCTTATACACATGCATACCAAATATGAAGGTTATATCTCAAGGGACATAGAAGTTATGAGCATTTTTCCAAACCTAAACGCAGATTTCGAAACCTAAACACGGACCCTAAGTTCAAGGTCAAGGTCACAGGGATTAAAAATTGTGTGCATAAGGAAAGGCCTTGTCCATATACACATGCATACCAAATATGAAGGTTATATCTCAAGGAACATAGAAGTTATGAGCATTTTTCGAAACCTAAACGCAGATTATGAAACCTAAACGTGGACTCTAAGTTCAAGGGCAAGGTCACAGGGGTAAAAAATTTGTGTGCGTATGGAAAGGTCTTGTCCATATACACATGCATACCAAATATAAAGGTTATATCTCAAGGGACATAGAAGTTATGAGCATTTTTGGAAACCTAAATGCAAAGTGTGACAGAAAGACGGACAGACGAACAGACAGACAGACGGACGGACGAACAGTCCAATTACTATATGCCCCCTTTTCTTCGAAAGGGGGCATAAAAACATCCAAGCTCGAAGAACAATTAACACATAAATGAAACACAACTACACTGTATTATTTTGAAAACATTAATAATCAAAGGGGAGTAACTACTGTATTCTTAAATGCAATATTTAGAAGAGTTGTCTCACATGTTACATGACCTTAATTCATGATTGTTTGCAAGCCTTTTTACTATATAAATATAAGGAAAACTGCCACGTCCCCCTGGCAACCATGTTTTTCAACAGACCGGAACCATTTTCAAACTTAACTCACGTATTTAGGAAACAAAAATGCTGACAAAATTTCATGAAAATTCGGTTAAAAATGTGACTTCTAGAGTGTTGACATGTTTTCACTATATACTGGCGGCCATGTTTTTCACCTATCTGGACCATTTTCAAACTCGTCCGAGAAATCAATTTAACCAATGTTTTGACCAACTTTCTTGATGATTGAGCAAAAATTGTGACTTCAGAGTGTTTACAAGGTTTCTCTATAGCCAAATAAGGAAAACTGCACCGCCCACTGGTGGCGATGTTTTTTTAACGCACTGGAACCACTATTGAACTCAACCAACATATCATTAAGACAAACATTTAGACAAAGTTACATGAAGATTGGGCATGAAATATGACTTCTACAGTGTTTACAAGTTTTTCTTTTTTTTGACCTAGTGACCTAGTTTTTGACCCGGCACGACCCAGTTTCAAACTCGACCGAGATTTCATTGGGACAAAGCTTCTGACCAAGTTTCATGAAGATCGGACAATCAATGTGGCCTCTAGAGTGTTTACGAACAAATATTAACTGACGGACGGACGACGGACACAGACAGGTCACAAAAGCTCACCTGAGCAATCAGGTGAGCTAAAAAACAAACAGTGCTTAACATTTTTACATTACTTATTTAATTTTCCGAAGTCATCTGTCTGACATACGACATAAACTTATTGAAAGGCTTTTGTATAAATAATTATTGCTTGCCTGTTTGATGCATTGTTAGAGCATACAACTTTCTTCAGCCTAAAATTATACTGAAGTGCCAATTGATGCACCTTTTAAATTGATTTTGTCTGCAGAAACGTCAAATGCACTTTTCTTAAATGTGTTGTCAGACATTAATTATGCTCTGGACAGTTGATGAGAAGGTTACAGTGGATAGACTGGAAAACATTGACCATGCCCCAATAAAGCTTTTTGTTTTCTTGCAGATAAATAGTTAAAATATTCAGTGTTTTTTTTTATGAAATCCATGTCATAAATAAATTATTCTGGCACTGTTAAGTTATTCATTTAAAAAAAAAAGCATCCAATTATTTTATAAACATATTACTGGAATAGTGCTGAATAATAATTAAACAAGATGGGTTTTAAAGAGGTTAAGACTGCTTTGATATTATAATATCTTTTTTCCTTACAAACAAAAAGGCTAATAAGTGATGCTATTCACACCAAAGCTGCTAAACTATTTATCCAAGTTCATGTAATTATTAGCGAAGTGTGTCAGCTGAGGTAGGATTGTGTGACAAACAAATCATCAATGCTCAGAAAAAAAGCCTATTTGCAAGTATTCACTAAAATATGGCTCCCATGTGTTTCTGATAAAATTTGGCTCTTTAAATTCAATGCAACTCTTATTCTTTTGGTCACAAAAAACTATGTAAAATTAGTGAAGACAACAGCAGATGACCAACAAACACCACAGGTCAGGTCACCTATACCAAAACCAGCATAAAGCTAGTTTGTGTTTGTTAACCAATTTATGCCTAGCGTCTAGAAAAAAGGCCTTGGCAAACAGCGTAGACCCAGATGAGACGCAGCATGATGCAGCGTTTCATCTGGGTCTGCGCTGTTTGCTTAATGAAATTTTTGTAAGAAATATTTTAAATATAGAAATAAATATCCTAGACATCCCTAATTTTTTAAATAAATTGATCCAATTTAGAAGGATGGGAGAGTCCACTAGGCATAAATGGGTTAAGCATTCATTCTGGAAAAGTCAACTCACATTGTATGTACAAACCACTGCAATATGGCGAATAATAAAAAATAAACTGAACACTATTACATTTACAATGTTGATTAATAAAATATACCAATCACTATGACAGCTAGGAACATTTAACAAACCGATAGCTATGACAGTATTGACTCACTGAATAAACCAATCACACAGCTATGACAGTATTGACTAACAGAATAAACCAATCACATGCATAGTCACTTTGTCTCAAAGTGAGGCTCATTTATTCATACCAATCACAATCACTCTGAAGATTAATTTGAGCAGGTTATAAGGTTCCTAAACATGATTGACATGTTTGGGATTAGATAAACCTTCTGTTGTTTTATTAACGATGGTTCACAGCTGTGCAGCAACAATAAATAACATAAATTCAATCACCTTCATTGTAAACAAGTATAATTTCATTGGCATCAAAATGATTAACAATAACATAATTATTTATGGTGGGTGGCCCGAAACAGATAACTTCCCTTTAATATTCAAACACCCAAATAACAATTAGTGCTCAAACAGCCATCTGTCATAACAAACAAACAATACAAAGTGAACTCTTAATAACAATGTTAACATTACACTTTTTGTGGTGATATTAATTATAATTGTGATACAGAAAATATATAATGCAGTCAAGTAGAATTCTAAAGGGCCCTGCTCTGTGAAAAGGTGGTTTAATGCATGTGCGTAAAGTGTCATCCAAGATAAGCCTGTGCAGTAAGCACTTTCCGCCTTAACTGGATTTTTGCTATGAAGAGAAAGGGACTTAAAGTGCCATTCTCTACTAAATTGTTATGCAAAACAATGATATTTCCAGCTTTCCCGAGATTAACAAACCAGACATGCAATATGCAACAGCTGGTTTTAAACCCAAGAAATATAAACACATCTAATGGGCAAAAACAGAAAGCATAAAGACTGCCTCAACCAATAGCATCAGATTTGAAAGTTCATTATAAGGTCAGTGGTTGGAGTAAGTACTTCCACATTTAGGGGGTCTTAGAACATAATTATTTGTAGACCACTCCTGGAAATCTGACTATTTTAAAGCATGCCAACAATTACCAAGAGATTATGAGATCAACTACCCTTTAATCCTTCGGATTTCCTTACCCCGTTATCTATAAAAACAAGACAACCCTGAGGTTTATTGAACGCTCTCCTAACAAACACTATCCTAAAGCATTCAGAAGCTTTTTTTCTTATAAATTTTACCTAGTGACCTCACATGACCTTGTTTCAAACTCTGACAAGATATCCCTGTACAAATCTTCTGACCAAGTTTCATGAAGATTGGACAATAAATGAAGCCCCTCCTCAACTATAACGCCTGGATCCACCCATGGAGCACATGCAAGTTTCTTCAATTACTGGACCTCATTACAAACTAGATGACACAATTATTAGTCACATTCAGTTGCTTCCAGTTAATTATCCTATCACAGGAGAGATGGATTTAGCTTCCAAATGTCGCTCTCTTGTATCCCTGAATACGAACCTTTTTTAATCAATTTTTTTGTTTGCCTTTATGATTTCTTTTCAACAATTACATATATTATAGTTCTGATAGTAAAATCATTAAATGACATGGAAAATAAAAGTCCTTGGACAAAACATGTTTAAGACACCAAGTTCTGATTGTAAAGTCATTTAATGACATGGAAAAAAATCCATGGACAAAACATGTTTAAGACACCAAGTACTTGTTAACATAGGAAAAAACCTTGAGAATGTCTGAATAAGCTTATGGTTTTGCAATGTGATTGAGCTTCAATCCATCGGTTTAAACCAAATCACACCTTGTTTTTTATGTTTAAAAATGTAATGTTTGCATCTTAGACCAACATTATGTGCAAATCTTTAATTCATTCTGATATTCTGTACAAACAAAAACAAAATATATATGTTTAATCATCAGGCCCTAGTAGTTCTTATGGTAGGCCAAGATATTATTGGAAGCAAAAAACTGTGTTTATTAATAGGACTTTCATTTAATTTCTCAGAGTTTATTGAACGCCTGGTTAAACAGATATTCTTACACATTAAACATACTATAGCCTAAGTCAATAATTAATTTAAAGCACAAATATTTCATTTGTGAATATAATCATTTGAGTACGTCAAAGAATATGAGAAAACAATGAATAATTGATGTGTTTAGCGCCACAGTTTTGTTATTAATTAATTAATTTTCGATTCTATGTGAAATAACAGCAAATGTGGAATCAAAATTGCATTAATCAGGTCAAATTGTTTATTTGAAATTTCTGAAAAGTCTGAAAAGTTGAATATCCATTCATGCTGTGTACGATAGAAATAAATCACAACTGTAATTCTAAAGGTGTGCAATCATGAAAGATTAAATGAGTTATTTAGTGAAATACAAACTGTTGAATTTCCATTAATTAGTTAACTGTCAACTTCTTAGAAATAAATTCTATTCCTCTGGCGCTCATAAAATGAATTTGTCAGCCGTAGCCACAAAGCAAAGTGTCACACTATTACAAAACCCTGAAATTATCCAGAGCCTTGCTAAAACTGAGTTTTAATGCATGTAGTAAAGTGTTGTCCCTGATTAGCCTGTGCAGTCTTCACAGGCTAATCTGGGATGACATTCTCCGCTTTATGTTG
Source organism: Dreissena polymorpha (assembly GCF_020536995.1). NCBI lineage: Eukaryota > Metazoa > Mollusca > Bivalvia > Myida > Dreissenidae > Dreissena > Dreissena polymorpha. The sequence continues at coordinate 5,392,410 of NC_068367.1, read as the reverse complement.
TTGTTGTTTATTAAAGAAAGTCTCTTCTTGGCAAAAATCCAGTTTATACGTCACAGTGTTGTCCCAGATTAGCCTGTACAGACTGCACAGGCTAATTTGGGACAACACTTTCAGCATATGCATTATGCTGTGTTTTCTCAGAACCTAACTCCCATATTGTTTTTAAACATTTTTCAAGTTTTTTTAATACACATTTTTGAAACCACTAAAAGCTTATTCCTTTTCATATGCTGGTAAACGTCACAGAAGAATAAGGCAACTTACTGATTGTTCTGTTTGCATACACATGTTTATGCACAAGTGCATCCCATGTGGGATGTGCGCTATAAGAATCATAATGAAAAGCATAATGTACTGTTATACGTTTATTCATAAAATATATCTGAAATTTTGCTGAATATTAAAAGCAAACAAGATGTGTTTGTGAAACACAATGTCCCCCTATATGATGTTTGACCTTGTAGGATGACCTTGACCTTGTGAAGGATGACCTTGACCTTGACCTTTCACCACTCAAAATGTGCAGCTTCATGAGATACACATGCATGCCAAATATCAAGTTGCTATCTTCAATATTGCAAAAGTATTTATAAAATAAGCGATTTGGGCCACATATATATGACCTATGACCGTGAAGGATGACCTTGACCTTCACCTTTTACCACTCAAAATGTGCAGCTCCATGAGATACACATGCATGCCAAATATCAAGTTCCTATCTTCAATATTGCAAAAGTATTCATCAAATGAGCGATTTTGGCCACATATATTTGACCTCTGACCTTGAAGGATGACCTTGACCTTGACCTTTCACCACTCAAAATGTGCAGCTTCATGAGATACACATGCATGCCAAATATGAAGATGCTATCTTCAATATAGCAAAAGTTATTGCAAAATGTTAAAGTTGGCGCAAACAGACCAACAGACAGACCAACAGACCAACAGACAGGGCAAAAACAATATGTCCCCCACTACTATAGTGGGGGACATAAAAATAGCAAGCTAATTTAACAGCATTTTAGGTGACAAATTTTTTAATTTTTCAAGAATCTATTTTACTGTATACCATAGAATCTTTGTATTGTTAAATTTCTTATTTAGATTAAATAATTCTGTTATACAAACACTACAAAGTAAAAACTTTCAGTTTTGATAGATTTAAACATAAGGGTTTTTTATTCAAACACAATTTTTATTAGCTGTAACAGCAATATGAAGTTGTAAATTTGTATGGCAAAACTGGAGTTTCATTCTTGTGCAAAAAATAAACATTTACAAAGGATACAGTGAACTCAGACTCTGAAAGGTCTCTAAATAACCCTTAACCACTTAGATACGTATTTTGACGCATAGTCCCTTCGAAAATTAAATATATTTAAAGACCTTTCTTACTACATTCAAGTTTTTAAGGCGTCATTTCCAACCCTAATATACTGATGAGCAGCAAACAGCATAAAACCTGAACAGACTGCGAGTTTCTCACGGGCTGTTCTGGTTTTATGCTGTTTGCACATAGCCATTTTCACTTTGCTTCTGAGTGAAAAAGGGTTTATCTTTTGTATTAATGTATCAATCAAAATAACTAACTCAATTATTATATACATATACAATGTTATTCTGATATATACACAATTTGTAACCATTAAACATTTACATAATGTACCCATTCATTCATGTTTAACATGCACTGAATTCAATAGCAGAATATTCCACTTAATATGCACATCTTAACACAATGGGACTGCAGGCTACACATGAATAGTTGCCAAGGGACTGCAGGCTACACATGAATAGTTGCCATGAGACTGCAGGCTACACATGAATAGTTGCCATGAGACTGCAGGCTACACATGAATAGTTGCCATGGGACTGCAGGCTACACATGAATAGTTGCCATGGGACTGCAGGCTACACATGAATAGTTGCCATGAGACTGCAGGCTACACATGAATAGTTGCCATGAGACTAAAGGCTACACATGAATAGTTGCCATGGGACTGCAGGCTACACATGAATAGTTGCCATGGGACTGCAGGCTACACATGAATAGTTGCCATGAGACTGCAGGCTACACATGAATAGTTGCCATGAGACTGCAGGCTACACATGAATAGTTGCCATGGGACTGCAGGTTACACATGAATAGTTGCCATGAGACTGCAGGCTACACATGAATAGTTGCCATGAGACTGCAGGCTACACATGAATAGTTGCCATGAGACTGCAAGCTACACATGAATAGTCGCCATGAGACTGCAGGCTACACATGAATAGTTGCCATAAAGGATTAACACTTTCCCCATCAGAAGCCCAGTAAAAATGGCTTTTCAACCTGAGCATAAAACCAGAACAGCCTGCAAGTAACTCACAGTCTGTCCATGTTTTATGCTGTTTGCTGCTCATCAGTATCAGTAGGTTTCAAATGAAGCCTTTAAAACTTGATTCTTAAGTAGTTTTTAAATTTAATTAGATTTTCTGAGGGACTACAATACAATAAAATGCATTTATAAGGGGTGAAGGGTTAATACTTGCAATAGATGTTTGCTTCTTTAGCCTAAAACCACTACTATAAAGATATGACAAGAGGGTCAACAATTCATTTCACAGACTGGTAATATTATAACATATTATCTGCCATTAAGGATTAAAACTTCCAACAGAATTTTGTTTTAATAGCCTTGCAACACTACATATAAGATATGACAAGCAAATCCATATGCACAATGGTATAATTATCACATTTTTATGTATTAATAATTAATACATGATATTTTATGTATTCAATTTAGAAATTGTTCTGTTTGCATAAAGATAATTAGTTCTCCTGAGTTGAGAGGACTCCATGAGCTTTGTTGAAAGATCCATGGGAAGAACAGACAATGGTGTAGCAATAAGAGACTGTAAAGAATATTGTATTGATATCATACACCAATCCAATCAATACAATCAAACTATTAATCAAAGTCTATTAAACATCCTCTGATGAGATGCAGAAAGCACACATTAATGGCAGCTTAGTTATTAATATGAAAACAAGGGACCACATTGGCCCATAGTGCTCACCTTATCAGTGCTAATAAAGTCCTTAATTACCTTTTTGCAAGATGTTTCAAAAACATTACCTAGCAAGATTTACTCAAAAGCACAGAATACAAAGATAACAATGAAGACAATTGTCGTTATTAATTTGTTTATGTTTTGAGCAGTGATAATTTTGCTCCTTGACTTAAACTTTTGCTAACAAAACCACACATTCTCATAACAGGGACTTAAAACACTTGAATGCATTCAATTCAAACAAGCAAATACAACCCCTGTCTCAGAAAAACGTAAAAATATAAATCAAAATTGTAAAAATTATTAAGCATTTGTAATTCTAATTATTGATAATTAAGCATAGGGTGTATATGATATGGATACAAGGTTTTAACTAACTTAATTATAACATCAAAGCCTTGCATGGTGTAGTGACAGCAAGAAGGCCTTTGAATCTATAGATCCTAATTTTGATTCCTAGCACAGCCACAGTATAATTCTAATTATTTTCCTTTGCATTATCATCAACCCTTTACCACTTAGATATAATTATACATATTTTGATACATTTGAAGTCCCATAGAAAAGGTAAGTTATAATTTGTACAAGCTTGCCACAAGCTTGAAAGCTTGTGTAAGCTTTTTTGGATGCAAGCTTGCACAAGCTTTAAGCGGCCCATCCACACACAATATCATTGTCAATTTTATTGACAAATAATATCGGCAGAACATTTTTTGCCCTCAAGTGTACACATATTTTGTTCATTTGTAATTCGGTCATCATTCAAACAAGAAAGAAAATTGACAATGCATCAATAAATACCGTAAATCTACGAATATAATACGCACTTTTTTACCTGCCTATTTTTTCTTCAAGTAGGGGGTGTGTAAGTTTAAAGCAGAACAAAATTTTTCCTGTGCAAATTTTCAACTTAATCGCTGTTATTCGCTTCACGGCAGCCATTTTGAACTACACCATTACATCAAAGGGGTGCAACAGGGCTCGCGCTGTCGTTCGCCATTTGAGTCATTTGCGAAAATATTGAGAATTAGGCTCAATAAAAATCTTATTTGTGAAAATGCGAAAATCTAGTAAATTTTCATTGAAAACATCAGCCATTTATATCGGACTGGTTTTCTATATTTGTCTCTTTGTTTTAATGAAAGTGTTCGCAATTCGAACAGTAAACAAAACCCGGTCTGTACCAGATTATGAGACATCGCTTGATCTTATTGTTATTGAAGTGCGCATGGTAGATGGCCAATCAACATTGAGCTTGCTTACACATGAAATGACGTTGTTGTATGAAACGTGAGAACGGGAGGTGCTATCGGATAATATTGGGTCATTCATGCGCAGACACTTTATACTTTGAATACATAGTTAATATCGTCGTCTGCCTACAAAATAGCGGACGCAAAGTCGTATAAAGAGATTAGCAAATGAAAAAAAACAACTGACAACACCCGTAAATAAATATTTCTTAGCTGACCACTATTTATCTTTCTACCGCATATTTACCATATCTGATGTAAAGAGTGGTAATTAAATAATTAGTTTTATGATGCTAATAGAGTCTATTATAGCTAAAGAGACTTCAGCGTACAGTTTATAGTATTGACATACCTGTATGCTGAAGCCAACCCTGTATAGACAGTCAACCAGAGTCGTAACATATTTATGTCACACTATAAATCAAAGAAAAATCATTTTCTTGGATACATTTCTACATATATTGGTGAATGAATATAAATTACTGCATCGGGCAATACATTAAGGTTCAAATGTTTCAAATGCATCTTACAATAGATAAAAATAACTCTCATCAGTCTGAAATTCACAATTTTGACGCCCTTATCGCTTTGTCATGTGACAAGTTTTTATTTGGATACTTTCGGATCGACCTTGACATTTAAAGCTGAAATTGTAAACATCACTTTCGTTTTCTGAAATCTATTATTTGTGATTAACAACTTGCTACTGGTGGATTATAAGACTGATTTCAGTGTGAATCAGGTAGTTTTAAATAATATTTAACTTGAGTTTGTATTTACAGTACAATTTGTCTACAAAACAAGCCAGAATAATCTAAAATACCGCGAAATGTCATTCTGAATTTGAAAACACTTGAGCACATTGTATGTTACTAAAAATTGAAATAACATCACATGACCGTGAAATCTCGGGAGATTTGCATTTCAAGAAAGTCTGTCACATTGTTGTTTTTCTTGATATGTAAGAGCAGAATATATAAATTTTAAATGTTTAAGATAGTATTTTGTGAAAGAATGTATCAGTTAAATGTGAAAAATGTCAATCTTTCCGATCAAGTGGTTGATTTAGGCCAATAACTGCATTTAAAAGCTGTTTTGGACCGGTCTTTGTTAACTGTCAACTTTTCGGGAATTTCTGGTTGACTTCCCTAATGGGGTTGGTCCATAATAATTATATATATTAGTCGCGCCAGTAAAAAATTATAAAAAGCGACATTTAAAGTTGTGGTAGCCAGAACTAAGTCTATTACACCTGTCTGCCGATTGCCGAATTAAACTGAAAGGTGATAATTAATTAATTTGTTTTTTACTCCCAAACTAGCCTTAATGACAGCAGCGTATTTTAATTGAAGAAATCATGAAAAACACGAGCTGTTTAATTGTATTTTAAGTTATATTAAAGTATCGAGTAACACTTAGGAAAAGTAATTCATCTAGACAACTTTAAAAACGGAAGTAACCATTTTGTCTTCTTATTACTTTATTATTATTATAATTATTATCGTCCCCAATATTGTCAAATTGAATTATATGTGAAAACAAAAAACAGCGTCTCTGCTTCTTTCTTTTGAAATTATGACTGCTTGACCCGGATGTCAGCAAGGGGCCCGTGTGTTATCGGTAACAATCAATGGTAATATAAACAATAGACAGAGATATGTATTATGCAACTGTCATAACAACAAAAACAGATAGTTGACAACACCAAATTGATTTGCTATTTTCACAACACAAAAATATATTGACACATTTTTTCGGAAATGGACGATTTCGGACACTGATTATTTTTAGTGCGTATTTTACTTGGATTTTCAATTTTTACCGATAAATTTTGACCAAACTCGGGGGTGCGTATTATGCACGAGGGCGTATTATATTCTTGGATTTACGGTATTTGAGTTCTCTGATTTTCTTCAATACATTGACGGTGTCTTTAATATCATCCATTCAATATCAATTTTATTGTCAATCTTCATTATTGACAATTAAATTGACAATGATATTGTGTGTGGATGGGCCGCTTTAAAGTTAATGTGGACAATTTCAAAGTATATATAGTGCATGTCAGCTGAAAATTAGTAAAAAAGGTTCACCTTCATCCAGACTACAAAGTGTACATTGCTCAAGGTCAACTTTCATAAGTACGGCATGTTGGAGCCAATAATCCATACAATTTGACTTTGCTGAATGTCCGTTCCAGCAGGGAACAACTTGCAAAGTCCAGCGCCAAAGGGTCAAGGAAGGACCATAATACTTTAATATCAACAACATGTTTCCCTAGAGTTGCCGCACTGGCTGTGAAATGTTTTGTGTTAACTCTTTCAGTGCTGGAACCGAATTTTGAAGGCCTTTGCAAACAGTTTGGATCCAGATGAGACACCACAGAATGTGGCGTCTCATCAGGATCCAAACTGTTTGCTATTGTGATAGTATTCTTTGAAAAAAATCTTAGATAATGCTAATTTTAGAAATTCAGCAGACGATGTTTTAGCAGACGACAAATTTCCCAGCATGCAAAGGGTTAAATGCACCCAAGAAAGACAATGGCAAACCCTGCCAGTCTGATTCAGCTTACATGGACAAAATCAACAGTATATGTGCAACTGCTAGATTAGGACACTAACTCTTTGAATGTTCAAATGTGTCAATTTTGTAGATATGTATATACTTTAATATATAAACTGTGAATATAAATTGTTAATTTGGCCTCTTTTCTTTTTTCAGATTGGAAGGTTGTATACAAACTTGAAAGTACTATTTTATAGAAACCTGCAAGCTTGTGTTACCATGTGGCAAGCTTGCAAATAAGAATCATCAGCAAGCTTGTGCAAGCTTGCTGCGTCAGGTTCCAATTCTCAGCTTGTTGCAAGCTTCATATGCAAGCTTGAAGCAATCATGTAAAAAAAGCTTGCGATTTTGGTTTGGGTTTTAACAGAAACCAAAGGGACATAACTCTGGTGGCTCAAGTTTGCTTACTACTGAAATCTGATATGTTCATACATAAACGTTGTCAAGATTGTCAAAACATCATGGGTGTTTATATTCAATACAACAATATGCATGCACAATGTGTCTTTAACGTCTACACCTTATTTTGATGGCATGTTTCAATCAAGTAATGTAGAAGTAGTTGCCTCAAACTAACAACAATTTTTATGGCCGCGTGACTTATAAGATCAATGGTTTATAACTGCACATGAAAATTGTGTCTTTCATTTTCTACACTTTTTAGTGATGACATTTTTTCAAGATTCAATCCAATCGCTAGAAAAATATGGAAGTACTTTACCCCACAAATGTATAGCATTTTATGTGGATCAATTAATGGACCAACTGACTCCAATTTACCACCCTCACACACTTTATTTGGTTAGCAAGGGAAGAATTATAGACAGCTAAAAAGATGCTTGCGGGATTCTCTTACACCAAAAGACCAATAAATAAGCTGCGTTCTGGGGAAATTTGGCTTAATAGATATGTGTTAAGTGTAACGTCACAGTCAGTACAGGCTTAAATCAGGAACACAACTTTCCTCTTTTATGTGTCTATTTTTTTAAGAAAGTCTCTTTTTCAAGAAATTCCAGTGTAGGTGGAAAGTGTTGTCCCTGATTAGCCTGTGCAAACTCAACAGCCTAATCTTGGATGACACTTTACGCACATGCAATAAGCTCAGTTGTCCCAGAACAAGGCTAAAATGAACATAGATTGCTCTAACATAGATTGCTCTGTCTTTCTGTTTGTCCATAGATTGCTCTGTCTTTCTGTTTGTCCTTTTAGTTTGTTGGTCCAAAGATTCATATTACACTGTAACTCCAATATAACGCGCTCCTTTATAACGCTGAATCCAATATAACGCGGGGGGTGCTTGGATCCCATTTTTTCTCCAACCTTCCATTTGATTTCGATTCAAATCCGTATTATGCAACTTCATGTATTTTCAGACAATTCAAAGATGGCGGCAATCACATGTTGATTACTTTATTCAACCGTCTGTTGAACCGATTATAATCGCCTCGAGGTTAAACAACACCGACAGCTAATTGGTGTTAATCTGTTGTGTAATGTCAATAAAGGTGTGAAAAACTCGCGTGTCAGTGTTTATTACATGTATTCCTCATCAGAGCGGTTCAGTGCGATAATTTCCATAAGTTAAGTGCAAGCGGGATAGTTATACAATTAAAGTAATTCAAAATGATTAAAACATTCTTACTTTGTTATGGTTGCAGTTTGACTATATTAAATGAGCGGCTGTGAAATATACTGCCCACTGTATAAAACAAATTTTTGTTTCATTTCATTATTATTCTAGTATTATGTAATTTAATCTTTAAGTTCGTGTATAAGAAATAAAATAATGCAGACGATTTATTTACATGCGAACGCAGTGTACCGGTAATTGTTAACAGAGTTTCACTTTCATTTTCGCGCGGTATCAGAAAGTCCCCGGGAAACACGTTTTTTGCATGCGTATGACGCAATAAAACAATTTTTGTACATGAATCGTATTGCATTCAATCTAAATTTAAAGTCGCTCGTCCAATGAAAGCTCTGCCCCATAATGCACTGTACTCTAAACACTTCTGAAAATGGCATATATGTGTACGGTTGTGTTTACGAATTTCTTAAACATATATCGTCATTAATGTTCAAGACTATTATTTTTTAAGTGATGTTGCAATTTTATTGGATTATCGGATAAATGTGCACATAAGAAAAGCGGTATGTATACTGTTATCGATACGATTCGGTTTATATGCATGTATTTGCGTCAACACAGCATGGCAATATACATGACCTATATTATAGGCTATTCTATACCTGTTTTTTTATAGCGCCCTGCAGAAAATGAGCTCAAAACTTATAACGCGGATCCGTTATAACGCTGTTTTGCGGCTTGGACCCCATTGGCCGCGTTATATTGGAGTTACAGTGTAATAAGTTGATAGAACATTACTGTGCTGCTCAAAGATGGAATTAGGCGGGTTTGTCCCAGACTAGCATAAACAATATAATTGTGATTCAAATCAGTATTAATATTAATTAAACAACATTTTAATGGTTTAAGGAACAGAGACATGGAATCTGTTAATCAAAATTTCAACTGAATTTTACTCATTATATACAAAGTCAAAAGTGAATTTGGGCCATGCTCTGTGAAAAGGGGGTTTAATAAATGTACGTAAAGTGTCATCCCAGATTAGCCATTGCTGTCCACACAGGCTAATCAGGGACAACACCACCTAAACTTGGCTTTTGCTAAGAAGAGACTTTCTTGAAATGAAAACTATCATAAAAGCGGAAAGTGTCATCCCTGATTAGCTTGTGTGGACTTCACATGCTAATCTGGGATGACACTTTACGTACATGCATTAAACCCTATTTTCACAGAGCACGACCCATTCAAATGAGATCCCCGTGGTTCAACTGATACATGCCAATATCATTTTACAATCAAAATGTCAGATACATCATATCATGATTAAAGTAAAACTGTTCATATATATAATTCTCCACCTGTGTACCAGTTATTCAAAGTAAAGTTATCCTTGAATAAGTAATTGAAAATAAAATGTTTCATAAATAATGCCCAGATCAAACAATCAAGTTTAGTGATCTCCTGTGTTCATGGTGGAATTTCATGAAGCAGCAACCCATGATTTTTCCTTTCTTACCCCGGCGAAATGTTGTTCATGATTTCATGAACACTTCAAGCCAATTAAGAACTGTTCATGAACGGTTCTGAAAAAGTTCCTTAGCTTGGTTCATGAACTTTTGGACGTGAACTGTTCTTAAGACATGTTCATGAACTGTTTATGAATTATTGTTGAACATTTCAAAGTTCATGAACAGTTCTTCATCTAACCATAAATACTTAGTGATGAACATTTCATGCACAAGTATTTCTAATGACTTTTCTGAGACAGACTTTAAGGATCCATCATGAATAATTCATGAATTCCTTTGTGCTAGATGTTTCATACATATTTTTGAAAGTAATATTGAAATGTCTAGCATACAAATCTTGTAGATTTGTGAAACCTGTGAAGTTAGTATGAATATGCATAGTAGTTTCACCACTGTAAGTTAGAGTTCTTGACCTGTTCTAGAGAATTTTAAGAACATTTGTAAAAGAACAGTTCAAGAACTGCCTTCAGGAACACTTCAATAACTTTTTAAGGACCTTTCCTGTTCTTGAATTATTCTTAAACTATTCTTGAACACTTTTTTGAACAACATGTTTCCTTCTGATGTTCTTAAACAGGTCTACACAATGTTTTTGAACGTATGATGGACTTTTTAAGAATCCAATATGTTCTTAAAAGGATCTGTCATTGTTCTTGGAAGACTTAAAAGACAAGTTTAAGAATGTTTTAAGGACATCTTATTTCAAGAACAGTTTAAGATGATATCAAGAACTCAATGTACTTTGCATTGCTGTTTTTACAAAGAAAGAATATTGTGTGCACAGGAAGTTGAAACGGAAGGCACATGGTTTATGTTATATTTGAAAATGTAAGTCTTTAATAAATTACCGGCTGAACTGATCAGCCATTGGTTCCATTTCAAGTTCTTTGGCACTGTAAGTGTAACCATTTCAGGGAAACCATTGATTAGTAAATGATTCTTGAACTGAAAATGAGACTATTCATAATCTTTTCAATACATGAATTATTCATGAACATATAGTGCAAAGTTGTATTATGAAATTTAAAGAGTATTATCAAACCACTTGTATCTCAGTTATTAGTGTTATATTTAAATTATTGTTATATGTTGCTATCAATATGTTAAGTGCTAATACAAGACTTGTTTCTTCTTACCCTGACCTGTTTGTTGAGCTTTAGTAACACTTATGATAACCTTTGCATAAATTGACAAATTCTTGTTCATGAATAGTTCATGAACACTTCATGCCACCTCAGCTCATGAACTCTTGAAGAACTATGGTTCATGAACTATTCACTTACAGTTCGTGAACAGAAAATGAGCCATTGAAAAATACAAGGAAAATGTTCATGAACTGTTCGTGAACAGCAAAACCCTGAAGAATTTTTCAAGAATTGTGTTGTTCATGAACTGTTCAAGAACACTTCATGCCAATGATGTTCATGAATAGTACATGAACATTTCATGCCATAATGGTTCAAGAATAGTTCATGAACACTTCATGCCACACGGGTTCAAGAATAGTTCATGAACACTTCATGCCATTAGGTTTCAAGAATATTTCATGAACACTTCATGCCATTAGTGTTCATGAACAGTTCATGAACTAAAATTTCAAGAACTTTTCACAGACGTGGCTCATTTTCTGTTCACGAACTATTCGTGAACAATTCATGAACTCAGTTCACGAACAGTTCATGAACTGTTCACGAATTATTCGTGAACTGCAGAACAACATTTCGCAGGGGAAAGATCGATCAAGTTGATGCTTCAACTTCTTGTGCTTTTTATATCAATTGTTTGATGTTCTTGGCAATTTCTTATATTACAGGAGGGTAATTAGCACTTCATGAAGGCAAAATGATTGCTTAAAAACTACATCAAGTTGCAACTTATAAAGCTGCTTAACTTTCCAAATTGGTGATGGATTTTTTTTTTGTAATCTGTCGATGACTTAATCTCTGCTGAAAACACATCACTTTCTAGATTTCTGCAAAAGGTGGTACCAGTCATTGCTGTGTGTACAGGATTTATGATATATGAGCCGTGCTATGCGAAAAGGGGGTTTAATAGATGTGCGTAAAGCAGTCCGCACAGGCTAATCAGGGACGACACTTTCCGCTTATATGATATTTTCTGTTTCAAGGAAGTCTATCCTTAGCAAAAAACAGGTTTATAAGGAAAGTGTTGTCCCTGACTAGCCTCTGCTTCGGACTGCACAGGCTAATCTGGGACAACATTTTACGCACATGCATTAAACCCCTTTTCACAGAGCATGCCCCATATTTAAGGTATTAAAAATGTGTGACAGTGACAATCCTGAGGTATAATCTTTCTTTAACTTTTACATAAAGGTATAAGTTAAAAAGCACTTAATCTTTGATCTTGTTGCACCAAAGAACATCTTAAACTGTCTGGATAACTGTTCTATCTATTCCAGTATTCCAGGCACCTGTTTTTTTTTACATTCCTTATCATGTACAGAATTACCTTATTATCTTCAATTATGTGGTATGACGTAACCATGTTTATTTCTTCTAGAAAAACTGCGATATCAAACAATTTATAAGCCTACAATTTCTTAACATTATGGCTGCACACATTGATCTCAGAGTAAGATCTGATATTGCAAAAAGTTCAAGGTGTTGCTAAGAAAAAAAACACACACTAACTATATATATATATATATATATATATATATATATATATATATATATATATATATATATATATATATATATATTATGTAGATTGATTTTAAGTCGGAACTTCCCTCAAAATGATATAAAATATCACAAGGTTTATGAAAATGTCATGGAAGAGAGCTTTTAATACTAAAAGTATAGAGAGAAAATTACAGAAATACATTCAAAACATGAAACATTAACAGTCTTATTTAATAAAATCTTCTAAATAAAGTCTATTTTAAGTTTGATTTCTTATTTCAAATAAGGCTTTAAAGGAAGAGACCTCCTTGAAATCAAAGTACTGACAGTACTTGATATAAAAGCATCAATTTAAGTTTATCTACATCTCCACAATTGTTTATGACGGGTACACAAATTTTGGGTAGGAAAAAAAATGGGTACGAAAATTTTAGGTACAAAAATTATGCAAAAAAAAAATTGGGTATGAAACAAAATTTGGTTAAAAAAAAAATTGGGTTGGGAAAAAAAAATGGGTACGAATTTTTTTTTGGGTATGAGCAAAAATTTGGGTAGATAAAACATTGGGTACGAAAAAAATTGGGTACTAAAAATGTAGGGTACGAAAAAAAAATTGGGGGTCTGGGGAAGTAGTACCCGTGGGGAACTTGATCCATTCAGCAAAAATGGGAGGCGAGTTACATGCTCGATCAAATATATCAAGAAATATCTTTAAAAAGATATTCGACGTGTATTTTCTGTACCACTTATCTTTAAAAAAAACGTTTTGTTACAGTAAAACGTTTGTGGGTTATAACATTACATTTACGCATATATTCAATACCTAACATGCTCTTTATAATTACACCATGCTCTTTAATTTCACATGTATATCATACCAAACTTTATATTTGGTTGTTTCCTTTCCTATTTTAGTTAATGATGCTATGTCAACGGACTTGATTTCACATGCCCATGTGCATGAACATATAATTTTTCTCTTTTGATTATTGTTTTTTTTTTCTCTAATTCAATAAGCTTTGGCATGTTTGTTCGTTAAGTACGGCAATAATTTCATGATGATTCCCGAAAGTAGGTATGAGCACATAGTCATAACAGCACTTGAATACGCGAGTTCGCCCATGAACACATGATAAGGTTAATTAAATCTCCGCGATATGACTTAATATGTGTTTAAAACAGCAAACAATATCCAACAAACGAATGAATTATCAAACATAGTATGTGCACTGATGTGGCTCTGTAATTTCTGTTTGAAAAGTTTATTAAATATGCAAAAAGAGAAAGCACGCATAAGAGCGAGTTTCGCAGATATCATACGGCTATTATGCTGTTTATATACCATAGTCGCTACAACGTTTACAAATGGCAGGTTCGAAATAATTCATTTTCTTTACACTCACAATCGCATTGAAAGTTAATAATATACGTTTTAATTCGCAATGTATTTACTGAATCACGACAAATGTCAAATACAATACAGAAAATGCATAGTTGTTTCATTGATCTATAAACATTATAATGGATTGAATATAACTGATTTAAAATTAACATTTTCAAACTATTATTAAATCTTTTGCCCAGAATTATGCTGTCCTATTTATAGCTGAGCTTCCTATACCTTTATCAATGATAATCAGGGAGGTATGCCAATTAGAAAAATCGAGCTATCTCAATCGGACTGGCTCGGTCTTTTACATAGGTCGCCATTGTTAAGAATTTGTTCATGGTATGATAACTTAGAAGAGCTGCTTCGCAGCATCGTCAATAAAAAATTCAATTAAAACTGAAAGTTTCATCCCTGATTAGCATGTACTTAACATTCATGCATTAACCCTTTCAGTGCTGGAACCGAATTTTGAAGGCCTTTGCAAACAGTTTGGATCCTGATGAGACGCCACGTTCTGTGAAGTCTCATCAGGATTCAAACTGTTTTGCTACTCTTTGAAAAAAATCGAAGAAAATGCTAATTTTAGAATTTCAGCAGACAACATTTTAGCAGACCACAAATTTCCCAGCATGCAAAGGGTTAAGCCCATTGTTACCAGACCAAGACTCATATCACTTCAATCCTGTTGTGAAGCTGCATGTACAAACTACTATTGTAGATGATAGGTCAGATATGGAGGCAGCTGCCCTGTACAACACTGGCTCACCAAGAAAATACAAATAACTGTTGGGCATATAACTGCTGTTACTGTAACACACATTTCTATATCTGATATACAATCTGTTTCTTGCTTAACCCATTTATGCCTTGTGGACTCTACCATCCTTCTAAATTGGATCAATTTATTTCCAAAATAAGAATGTCTAGTATATTTATTTCTATATTTAGAATATTTCTTACAGTTCCTTTAAGCAAACAGCGCAGACCCTGATGAGACACCGCATCATGCGTCGTCTCATCTGGGTCTACGCTGTTTGCCAAGGCCTTTTTTCTAGACGCTATGCATAACTGGATTAACCTTTCCAATGATGTACATGACAATTACTAGAGGAAACAGAGGATAGTTTATTTTTACAGTTAAACCAGTCTTTCTAGGGGTTCAATTATTCAAGTTTTTTCAGAATGCAGTAAGTTTTTAATATAAAATAATATTATTATGTTAATTTTTTTAAATACAGTTGAAACCCAGTCACTGGAACTGGCATGGCCTAAACTCTCCTGGAAGCACCGATTTTTATTGCTTTATATTCAAATAATTTTTTCGGATTGCTTGAATACGCGAGGGTCAAATTATCAGATGGCTTGAACTGTTTTCACAGATCCGGTAACAATTTTCACATGTCGTTTTAGTATATAATATTTTATTGACTGTATGCGTAACTTTTTAAAAAAATTGATGAATGAAAGTATTAAGTATTTATTTGGTTCTTATAAATTCAATAGCAGGTAGTAGTATGGAGTTTAGGCAGTATGAAAACTCTTCAACTGGTGTTGTAAATCTAATGCAGATTCATGTAAGTAAACCTAAGTTTATTAGAAATCGGTTGGCTCGAATGCCAGTTAGCTGGAACTTTTGCTGTTTGTCCCATTGTGTTGGAGCCATCTGGTTTCGACTGCATGAAAATAACAAAATGTTCTATAGTTTAAACTTTTAACATTCTCCATATTTGTATGATCAATTTTATAATAAAATGCATATTTTGTACAATTCATGACTGACATTAATACTCCGACATGATGACGTGTAAAAGTTATAATAAAGTTTATATAATGCGTGCGTGTGTAGCAATTATTATAGAAATGTTTTTAACATCTTAAAATAATATTGTTTACAAATTGCATATTTTAATATCATTTCGTAACAGCATAAAAAAGGTAGCGTAAAATGAAAACGACTTACCTGTTTTTTTTTAATTTTATTAATTGATGTAAGCATTAATTAGCTTCTTACATGTGGCCAAGTGTTATAAGCATCGTTATCATGTCACCAACGTCCTGGTATAATATATTTTATAATACATGTACCGGGTAATGCCTAGATGCAGCATTGCAATTTCACACTTAAATAATATTAAATTCTGAGTCTTTTCTTTTAAGACATGTTTCAAATATAAACAACAAGATGTGTTTGTGAAACACAATGTCCCCCTATATGATGTTTGACATTGTAGGATGACCTTGACCTTGTGAAGGATGACCTTGACCTTGACCTTTTACCACTCAAAATGTGCAGCTCCATGAGATACACATGCATGCCAAATGTCAAGTTGCTATCTTCAATATTGCAAAAGTATTCATAAAATAAGCGATTTGGGCCACATATATTTGACCTCTGACCTTGAAGGATGACCTTGACCTTGACCTTTCACCACTCAAAATGAGCAGCTCCATGAGATGCACATGCATGCCAAATATCAAGTTGCTATCTTCAATATTGCAAAAGAATTTTCATAAAATGAGCGATTTTGG
Organism: Dreissena polymorpha; assembly: GCF_020536995.1. Taxonomy (NCBI): domain Eukaryota; kingdom Metazoa; phylum Mollusca; class Bivalvia; order Myida; family Dreissenidae; genus Dreissena; species Dreissena polymorpha. The sequence continues at coordinate 5,375,845 of NC_068367.1, read as the reverse complement.
CCACATATAATTGACCTCTGACCTTGAAGGATGACCTTGACCTTGACCTTTCACCACTCAAAATGTGCAGCTCCATGAGATACACATGCATGCCAAATATCAAGTTGCTATCTTCAATATTGCAAAAGTATTCATAAAATGAGCGATTTTGGCCACATATATTTGACCTCTGACCTTGAAGGATGACCTTGACCTTGACCTTTCACCACTCAAAATGTGCAGCTTCATGAGATACACATGCATGCCAAATATGAAGTTGCTATCTTCAATGTAGCAAAAATTATTGCAAAATGTTAAAGTTGGCGCAAACAGACAGACAGACCAACAGACCAACAGACCAACAGACAGACAGGGCAAAAAAATATATGTCCCCCACTACTATAGTGGGGGACATAAAAATAGAGATTACAAAAACACAGCTGATTTGGCTGTTTGATTTTGATAGGTTTTCAGATGTCAAAGGGTTCGGTTTAGACAGGTTTCAATGAATCATTATTATTGTTCTTATCATTATTACTATTATTATTGTTAGTATTATTGCTATTGTTAAAATTGTTGCTATAATGGTCATTATTATTATTATTTATTTATTATTAATCATCAATTATTATTATTATTATTATTATTACTATTATAACTGAAAATTATGATGATATTTTTTTATTATTGCATAAACTCTATCATGCCCTCTGGCGGGGTGCAGAAACTTGGCAAAAGGAGGGCTTGAAAGGGAGAAATCGTCTATTAACAAGGCGATTCACATGCCGTTCAAGCCCTGGTATGTGTTTTTCATTTTCATAAACTGGTCCGCGCGCAGTTAATTCCCATTTTTCATTGGATTCAATGAAGTTAATATGAACTTTGTTAATAACTCCAGCCTTTGACGACTTTCCAAGCATAAATGGGGAACTGAATAAGCACAAGTTTCCTCATGCATACAGGGATAAAGGAAATGAATATTTCAATCCACTTTTCAAATTATGCCATCTACACTCTCTTGACAACAGCTTTATTTATTGGCAACGTCAAAGAAGTTAAGATAATTTACTCAACACATTCAAAAGATTATGCTGTAAATTTAAGTGTTTATGTACATTCAACATTCCTGCTGTTTGCTTAAATTACTTCTGAGTGACAATATGTTGGCAGTATTAATTTTTAGAAAATTTAGTTGGCACGAAATAAGATAGACCTGTACGAAAGAAAACAACAATGAAAACAATGACTTATTTTGACGATATATTTATCCATCACGACCAGTAAATTCCAAAATAATTCCTCATTTCTTATTTTGCGCGGCTGCATTTCAACTTTGCATTAATCCACTGTTTAAACACATTTTAAATCGAAAACTGCCTATCCGAAGGTAAAGCCCTGTCATTTCTGATGATAACCAAGTGAGGCATATGTAAAACACAATATCAACTGTATGACGTCATATGAAATAATCATATTATTTTGTCGATATTGAATGAACAAGACATATGGTTTTCAATGTTATTTCAATTTATTTTGGTATTTGTGGTTTGTTTATGCAATAATAGCTAAAATACACACTCGGGCAGGAACAGATTTTTCGAGCACCCGCAGATGATCATGCCCTAAAAAACGTGTATTATCCCTATAAAAACATACCGAAGACAATATCAGTGGATGCAGACACAAAGAAGTAGTGGTATTTTTTTTTTAATGAAACATAAGAATGGCTATTATAATGCATGCTCACTATTGATTTCCATAGAAACCCACTGCAGGTCTTTATAGATAAATATGTTGTGGCAATAGATATGTATTTGTTCTTAACAAAATGACATACATACAGCACTGCGTGTTTCTATATAAATAATATTGTTTCATTTTAAGTGTCTCAGATAAATACCATAAATAAGCCCTTAAATAAATTAAGTAGGGAAGTAAAAGTACTGACAGAAAAAGAAGAAGTAGTAGAAGCAGTATCAGCAGCAGCAAAAGCAGCAGAAGCAACAGAAGAAAATGTAGTAGCAGTAGTAGTAGTAGTAGTAGTAGTAGTAGTAGTAGTAGTAGTAGTAGTAGTAGTAGTACATGTAGTAGTAGTAGTAGTAGTAGTAGTAGTAGTAGTAGTAGTAGTAGTAGTAGTAGTAGTAGCAGTAGCAGTATCAGTAGCGGTAGCGGCAGCGGCAGCGACAGCGGTAGAAGCAGCAGCAGCAGCAGTAGCAGTAGCTGAGTAGCAGTAGCATGAGTAGTAGTAGTAGTAGTAGTAGTAGTAGTAGTAGTAGTAGTAGTAGTAGTAGTAGAAGTAGTAGTAGTAGAAGATAAAGCGGTAGTAGAAGTAGTAGCAGCAGAAGCTGTAAAAGCAAAAGCAGTAGTAGTGGAAATAGTTGAAGTAGCAGTAGTAGTAGTAGTATTTTGTACATTAATATTGATTGATATTCCTGAAATGTAAAACTAAGAGTTCCTGACAATAAAGCCTTCGAGCACTGCATTTCCTCAAACAGCTTCAACAGGGATTCCATAAAAAAAATACCACAACGGATTCCACCATATCTTTATATTGGAACACATTTCTCATATGCAGACTCATATCTGTATAAGGTAAACATGGTGTGTTCACCCATGATCCATGGTACATGATTAAATCGGAAAATGGCGTGAAATATGGGACCAAGAAATCAGAGATGTTTTAAGACTTCTTTACGGCAAGAAACTTAGGAATAGAGATTTTGTGGTAAATTTTGAAACTTCTTAACACTGAGCATTTACAGGCTTACAGTACCCATTTAAAGTAACAAGGATTTCATTTTAAGCGTGATCCTGCTTTTTGATGCAAGCATTTTGCAATTTTGTAAATTTTGACTCTACCACTGAAACTACAGGTACCACTAACATGTACTAACATGTACTTAAAATTACACAAAATGCTCTTTTTGTTTAGTAATATACTAAAATTATACAAAGAAACATCTGTAGAGCAATGAATGAATATTCAAAAACAAAATATTTAGGACATCAGTATTTTGACCTCTGAACATTTAATTTGACTCCTGGTTTTCAAAAGCTACTGAAATCACTGAGTTTTTCAGATGGAACTTGAAATTCAGAATAATGTGACTTGAAAACATGAGCCGTGCACTGTGAAAAGAGGTTCAATGTGCGTAAAGTGTCATCCCAGATATGTGCAGTCTGCACAGGCTAATCCTGGACCACACTTTCCGCTGTCATGATATTTTTTGTTTACAGAAAGTCTCTTCTTAGCAAAAATCCAGTTTAGGCAGAAAGTGTTGTCCCTGAAAGTGTTGTCCCTGAAAGTGTTGTCCCTGAAAGTGTTGTCCCTGAAAGTGTTGTCCCTGAAAGTGTTGTCCCTGAAAGTGTTGTCCCTGAAAGTGTTGTCCCTGAATAGGCTGAGCAAACTGCATAGACTACTTAGGGACGACACTTTACGCACATGCATTAAACCTCCTTTTCACAGAGGGTGTCTCATTTGTTTTATCAAATGTTAAGACATTTCAATAATGTTAACCCATGCATTTTTTTACATCTGACATTAATACACATATCAAAAGCTTACACACAAGCCAGCAGACCTGCAATTGTAGAATTTGCATTACATTCAAGACTCCTTTATCATTTGCATTACATTCAAGACTCCTTTATCATTTGCATTACATTCAAGACTCCTTTATCATTTGCATCACATTCAAGACTCCTTTATCATTTGCATTACATTCAAGACTCCTTTATCATTTGCATTACATTCAAGACTCCTTTATCAATAAAAATTTCAATCTTAAAAGTATTTTCATTCATGAATTGAAAACAAATGGTTCCCACAAATTTCTCGACAATTGCACTGGCTGGAAGCCCTACATCATTCTCACCATTTCCCAATCAATTGTGCATCTATTCGGATTGGGAGGATGAAGAATCCTTTGTCTCGGATAAATAACCTGCTTACGAAAATTTGCATACATTTTGTTTCAGCTCAATATACCATTTCGAGAATTCAGCGTAACCTTGATGTATTTAGAAATATTTTTTGGATTCCATGGTCAGTCCTCGATACCTAAAGAAGCTTTATATTTTAGCAAACATAATGGGTGAATTTATGTTTACTTTAAGAACCCTGAACTGTGAAGGATTATTTAAAAAAATCTTAAATAAACAATTGAGAGCACAAATTGCCAAAAAATCTTACAAAAAACTATAACAACAAAAATTAACAGTTTAATTCAAATATCATAGCTATATTAAAATCGTGTTTCTTAAAGGAGTACATTAACAGTAAGAAACAGGTATCTTTTAAATCAAGAATGTCTCAGTAGTACATATATGCACTTCTAAGGCTGTTACTAAAAATCTCTATATTAAAATACAAACTTGAAAGAAAGCTTCAATGACAGTGGCCTATTTAGCACCCTATGCCCATAGGTAGAAGACCTTTGTTAAGCCCACACCCCATGCCCAGTGACTACTAGAACACCAGTGTCCAGTTGATTTCACTCGTTTAACCCTTTTAGCGCTGTAACCAAATTTTAAAGGATTTTGCAAACAGTTTGGATCCTGATCAGAAGCCACAAAACGTGGCGCCTGATCAGGATCCAAACTGTTTGTTATTCTGATAGTGCCCATGCAAAATGATGACCATGGAAGACCATGGTCATCATGGTTTTTGATGGTTGACTATGGTATTTGATTGTCAGCCATTAAAAACCATGGTGGAACATGATCAGGAACATGGTTGGCCATGGTCACAAAAAACATGGACCATGGTCTGCAATGGTGACCATTGTTAACCATGGCTGGCAATGGTGACAAAAGACAGACCATGGTTGGACATGGTCACAAAAAACATGGACCATGGTCAGCAATGGTGACAAAAGACAGACCATAGTAGGCCATGGTAAATTAAAACATGGACCATCATGATCAACAAATTTACTTTTATTTTCATTATAGTCCGTTCCCATGATGTTTAATGTTCATTTACATAAAATATGCAATAATGTTAATTGTTGTACATGTTTGTGTTCTTGATATCATCTTCAACTGTTCTTGAAATAAGATGGCCTTAAAACTTTTTATTAAACTGTGCTTTTAATTCTTCCAAGAACAATTAATATGATTGCATATTTTATGTAAATGACATTCAAATACCATGGTCAACCATCAAAAACCACGGTGACCATGGTCTACCATGGTCATCAATTCGCCTGGGTTGCATTGCTGTTTTTACAAAGGAAGAATATTGTGTGCACAGGAAGTTGCAACTGAATGAAGGCACATGGTTTATGTTATATTTGGAAATGTAAGTCTTAAATAAATTACCGGCTAAACTGATCAGCCATTGGTTTCATTTCAACTTCTTTGGCACTGTGTTCACTTATGTTTCCCAATTTTGCTACATGGTATCACTCTTTCCTCTGCTTTATGAATGTTTTTGTCATCAACATATCAGAAGCATAACCAATCATTTCATCATCATTAACTGTTCACCAACATGCCGATGAAGTGTCAGCAATTCTAATGATTTAATTACAATGTTGAATTTTATCTTTAAGTTCTTTCAGTAATTCAATGGCCCTGGACACATCCCTTTAGGACTATGAGCCTTTCCACACAAGTGTTCAACGCCAAAAAGTTAACTTAAGACCGTGGTGCCGTTTTACAAAAGGAAGGCCATATGACTATGGTCTACCATGGTAGACCATGGTTATATGACCATGGCAACCACGTTTTGTTAAATGGCACCATGGTCTTTGACCATGGTCATCATGACCATGGTATTTTGCCATGGTCAACCATGGTATTATACCATGGTCAACCATGGTCATAATGACCATGGCCAAAGACTGTGGTGCCATTTAACAAATGGTCATAATGACCATGGCCAAAGACTGTGGTGCCATTTAACAAAACATGGTCTGCCATGGTAAACCATGGTCATACCATGGTCATATGACCATGGTCAACCATGGTTTAGCCATGGTATACCATGGTCATATGGCCTTCATTTCGCATATGGTCTTTGAAAAAAAATGAAGGAAATGATGATTTTAGAAATGCAGCAGACACCAATTTAGCAGACTACAAATATCCCAGCATGCAAAGGGTTAAACTAGCCTACCAGTGCTAAGGTTGGCAAGATATATAATGTGACCATGTCCTTTTATAGTTATAGAATGTCATTATAATACCGTAATACCAACACGACATTATAAATCATTAGATAAAGAATTTAAGAAAAACATCCACTGTGGTCTGTATATTTACGTATTTAATTATTTCGTCTTGGTCTCATGGTGGCACTAAAAGTCGCAGGTCCTAGAGGCAGTTGCCTACTCGCCCAACTGGTAATCCAGGACTGTTCAATGAACATAATTATAGAATGTCTACTTCAAATGAGGGACTTTAAGACACAGTCTATAAATTCCAGTATAATGAGCTTCCTTGACACTCTCAGAAAGTAAGAAAGTCTCATTAGAGTTACATATCAGAGAACGGATGTATTTGAGATCCATTGAATTCTCTTCACAATCCAAGAATATTTCTTAGGAATAAATTAAACATACCAGAACACTTTTTGAAAATAATCAGAGTACAAACAACACAGACAAAGAACATAATTAAATATGCATACAATATGCTTCCGTTTCTTGAATTGCTTTGAACAAATCTTTACTTCATATTTCATATGGAGAATATTTAAAACCAGTAATACAAAAACTGCAGGTCTGAAAGATTTATTATCACTTTATTTAAATTTTTTGTCAGAAATGGTAGACATAAAGATGCTGAATGCTGCATTATCAAATGAAATTCTAGCTGTCTCTTTTATTTGATGTATTGCATCAAAGGTCTAGAAACAATAATAATATTCTGTTAAAAGAGGCAAAACTGTCAGTATTATTGACAGGATTAAGACCTTAATGTACTCATACATAAAACAGTGCATACAATTTCCATCTTTTAAAAGATTCATTTGTTTCCAATGATGTTGGCAAAATAAGGGTTTGTAGGTCAACTAAACTTTTATTTTTAAACTTTTGTTGTTAGCTAGTCCTAATATAAGAAGATGCAATGACATTGAGGCAATATCCCAAGTCTAGGAAAGAAAATTTTATTTAAAGTACTCATGTAAAAATTGCTTAAAAAATATTATCAAGTTAATGAACTTAAATAATACTGTATTAGGACGTGAATATGAAAATTTAATTATGATCATTTGCAAGTAAAAGGCAAAACATAAAGTAAATATATATTGCAGATGAATTTTATGGACTTTTTTTCACGTAAAAGGGGTTTGTGTCATATATTTATTATGCCAATGCACACAAATATTAGTTTATAAAGAACATTAGCTATATGTTTAACGGGTATTATGATACTTTAAACACGCTCAGAAACGCTTTACAAAAGCTTAACTAAATTAACACCTCTACACTGGTATTTACCCATGTTATGAAAACACTAACTCAAAATTTTGTCCACATGTATTTGACACGAATAGCTAGAAAATGGCAGACAGGTTGTTAGCAACCGGCGCGCAAAATTTATCGATTGCTGATTTGGCGATTGATATTTAGATACAATCTGATTAACAGTTGGTGAGATGTCCATTAGCATAGATCTATATGAGCCTCTGAGATGCAGGGCTTAATGCATGTGCCTAAAGTTTAATGCCATAAACATGTAAGCCTCACAGTACAGTCCAACATAAACATGTAAGCCTCACAGTACAGTCCAACATAAACATGTAAGCCTCACAGTACAGTCCAACATAAACATGTAAGCCTCACAGTACAGACACACATAAACATGTAAGCCTCACAGTACAGTCCAAAGGCTGGACAGGCTAATCAGGGACACATTTTACTTTTTAAAGGGGCCTTTTCATGTTTTGGTAAATTGACAAAAAGAAAAAAGAAAGTTTCATATTCACACGTTTTTTTGGAGTTATAATATTTTTTAGGAAACAGTAATACTGAACATTAACCATACGCTAAAATTTACATTATATGCATCTTTTGACGATTTCCAAACCTGAAAATTATAAAGAGATGCAACGCTAAACAATTAAATAATTTAATTGTCGTTATATTTTGTGATACTACAAGGATTGCTTATATAAAGTATAAATACATCACTCATTGTATGAGCACACATGGCTAAGTGGTCTAAGCGATAGACTTACTCCAGGGGTAAGTTGTTCGAGCCTAGTTGAGGTTTACTTTTTTTTCTTTCTTTAATTTTATTCTATTTTTTTTTAACTGGAGCTTTTTAGATCAAATTTTTACATTTATTTTAATGACAAACTTCAATGCATGCCATAATCTGTGAAAAGGCCCCTTTAAAAGAAGTTTCTTCTAAAGAAACATTTTGCTAAGGTGGAAAATGCTGTCCCTGATTAGCATGACCAGACTTCACAGGCTAATGTAGGACGTTACTTTATGCACCTTTATTAACACCTATTTTATCACAGCACGGCTGAAATGGAAGTAATATACTATGTTAAAAAATTACTCATGATATCCTGTATGCCTTTTTATAGTACCTGCACTATTGTACAAAAATACCAACAACCTGTTACAAAAATAACAATACAGTACTTTTTGCAATGTGTATAGAAGTACTTCACTTCTATCACATTAACCAATGAAAACAGGCGATGGCACCACGCAATTAGCACAGATCTAAATAGAAGTAATAAATCATGTAAAAAACACACTCTGCCTTTAAGCCTCTTATAAAACCAGCATTTCATAAGCCTAGAGATCATTGTATAAAAAAATATTGCTATTGCTAACATTAACCGCTTATAAAAAAAAAAGACAAAAAGGTTTCCACTTTATTCGCTGCCAACACTTGACTTGAAGTTGGAACTAAAATGGTTTCCAGCTTTCAATAGGGAACAATAAGAAGAGGTAATTATAGCTTACTGAGTACTTACTCCTATAAATATGAGGTCGATTTACATCGAAATCGGTAGATTACGTCTAATTATTTGGACTAACTGAGTACTACTGTGTAGTTAACATGCATTTTTTTGTGCTGGCAGGATTTTTCTGGAAACTAGCACAATTCAATCGCTGAATCTGATCTAGGTCTACAAAGCTTCAATAAGTTCATGCCACCTCCACTGCCAATTTGGTAAGATTTGTATGAATATCCGTATATTGACAAAACAAACATGTAAGTCATTATACTTACTCTATTGTTAAACAGAAACAGACACTGCCAAAAACACTAAACAAAGTAAGCATTACTTTGAAAGATGTGACAATTCAAATAATATCAGCTGTATTTTATTCGACTTATAATTGCCTAGCTATTCAGCAAATTATTACAATGCCCTATATTAAAAGTAATATTATACATTTTTGGCATAATTCAGTATGCATTAGATAAAATGAGCTATGGGAAAACCAAGCTAATGAGCTATGGGAAAACCAAGCTAATGAGCTATGGGAAAACCAAGCTAATGAGCTATGGGAAAACCAAGCTAAATTCATGTGCGAAAAGTGTTGTCGAAGATTAGCCAGTGCAATCTACACAGGTTAATTTTGGACAACACTTTCCAACTAGGCTGGATTTGTTTTCACAAAAGACACCACAAAAACTACATTAAAGAGGAAAATGACCCTGATAAGCCTGTACAGATTGTGCAGGCTCATCTATGATAATACTTTTTACACATATGCATTAAGCCCCATTCTCCCAGAATAAGACTCAATATCAAGCCGCTTGATGAAGTGGTTTGTGTTTAAATGTTTTAATAAGAGGTTTACATAAAGTCACCCTTCTTTTGTTGTACTTAAGTAAACACTCTCCCAAGAAAAACCAACATGGTCAAATCAAACGAGAAAATTGACTCGCAAACCTTACTTTTCATTGATTGTTCCAACATTGGGTTTCCTTACAGTGACAGGGACTGTATCTGACCAAACAGAGATTTTTTTATAGCAACATAAATACGGTTATGGTTGTCTGAATGGATCATGTGGGCTGCATACATAGCTCTTAAATGATTTGAGCTTGTACTAGCTAGTGTTTACAGTCCTTGAGGGTCAGTAGCTGGGTGTTATTACAACTATATAGATGTCAAATGCATACACTTTTCGTTGTTAACAGAACTTAAAGGGGCCTTTTTACAAATTTTGGGATGTTTTGAAGTTTGTCATTAAATGCTTTATATTGATAAATGTAAACATTAAATTTTAAAAGCTCCAGTAAAAAATTAAAAAAATAAAATTTAAAAAAGGAAAAAAAAAGTACTCCGCAGCAGGGCACGAACCAGTAACCCCCAGAATCCTGAAGTAAAAACGCATTAGCCAACTGAGCTACATGTATCCTGCCAAGCAAAGATAGGATGTGTATTTTATACGTTATATAAGCAATCTTCGTAGTTGCACAAATTTAAACGACAACAACAGAACTCTCCAAATTATTCAACCGTTTCGCGTAGAACGCTTTATAATTTTTAGGTTTTTAAATCGTCAAAAGATGCATATAATGGCTATATTGGACCATGGCAAATGTTCAGTAATACTGTTTCCTCACAAATATCACAACTAAACCGATAAATTTGCGAATCTGAAACAACTTTTTTCAATTTTGTCAATTTACCAAACCGTGAAAAGATCCCTTTAAATAGCGGATGTAAATTACGATAAACTCGAGATAAATACACAATCAGTATAAATGATTCTCGTCGTTGTCAAACATGTATGTTTAACAGTAGTTGGTGTAAAATCATGTATGAAGCGTTTCCATAGTTACTTACTCTGTCCGTCAAACTTGCGGATGATCGTGTCGATAAATATATTCGGCGGGGCCACATGACCCCTTCTGACGGGCATTTCCGGTCAGCGTCGCTCGTAACCCTTAGAGAGCAACTGGATCGTTCCGTAAGACGCAGGGTCAGTTTATATCACGAATACACATAACGCCCAAGAAAGCGGTACA